>NC_056733.1:1402829687-1403129687 GCF_019279795.1 Protopterus annectens
TGCTCCTTGCAAAGATATGGGCATAATAATGAGAAGTATTGGAAATGTATAATTTTCATAATCCTACAAGACTAAACAAACTGTGATATCTGTACATGTGAACCGAGCACAGACACATTTCTTTTACCATGTTGTAAGGAGTAACACTGTCTTCAAAATGAGGTATTACTTATGCTCCCTTGCGAAGTTATTTACCGAAATATGAAAAAATCATAATTTCCATAACCATAAATCTGAAACGAGCTTTGATATCTGTACATGTGTATAACATACAGGCAAAGTTCTTTTACCATATTAGAACTATGAATACTGTCTTCAAAATGAGATATTACTTAGCACATTCAGGTACTCCCTTGCAAAGTTATTTACCGAAATAAAAAAAAAATCATAATTTCCATAAAGTCCAAAACAAACTTTGATATCTGTACATGTGTACAACATGCAGGCACAGTTCCTTTAACATGTTGGAACTATGAATGCTGTCTTCAAAATGAGGTATTACTTAGCACATTCAGATGCTCCCTTGCATACTGTAATATACATTCATATGAGGTATATAAAATGAAAAAAACTATTTTATTTACACACTTTATCCATGACTGTCAAATAGTATCTGACTTCAACTTCATTATCTGCAGACTTTACCAGGCAAGTAGGAAATGGAAGATTGCCAAGCCTTCACTCTGCATCAGACACACACACTACAAATGCATGTCTGGGCAATTTAGATTTGTCCACCCATCATATATGTTTTAGGGATGTGGGAGGAAGCCATATTACCCACTGAAAACCCAAACAAGTGAAGGACATATAGACTCCACACAGCATACACCAGAAGAGAGAGAGAGAGATCCTTTTGTTGTGTGGCAATAATGTCATTCAGTGCACCACCACAAAACCCTTTTATGTGTAAAGATATTTTAAATAGTTTAGAAATGAAAAGCAAATTAAATTATCTGTAAGTACCATCTTGCAATGCCAATAAGGATACCTATCAGAAGAATGACTGGAAAAAGTTCTACGACAGTAGGGATTTCAGCAGTTACTCATTTTGCTCTCAAGTATACTCTGGGACACTACAAAATGCAGTGGCTTATCCCTTATCTTCATTCAGTCATGGCTTTCTGCCTGTTGCTTTCATCCAGACTGTTTTGTTTTATTGCCTTTTTGGCACAGTACACTAAGTAGTAGGATTGGTCTTCCTTGCCCCTGCTTTGGCCCATATTTTTATTTAGGCTGACCGAAAACCTCTCTCTCATACACAACACACACACACACAGGCACGTCTACATTCATACACACACTCTGCATTCATTCCTTTACCGTTTGATCTCTCTCATACACACAAGCAGGCACTTCTACATTCATGCACACACGCTGCATTCACCTTTACCATTCAGCCTCTCATACACACACGCAGGCACTTCTACATTCATACACACACTCTTCATTCATTGCTTTATCGTTCGCGCTCTCATACACACATGCAGGCACTTCTACATTCATACACACACTCTTCATTCACTCATTTACCGTTTGCTGTCTCATACACACAAGCATTCATTCCTATACATAACCTTCAGTGCTGCAATAAAAGTAAAACCGAGTAAACTCAGAGGAATTTGGCATGTGTTAGCACATGTCCAACACAGCATGAGCAATCATCGGAGCATCAGATATGGGAAGGCCAGCAGAGCTTACCCAGCTCTTATTGCTAAAACAGGCTCCTTTTACTACTGCCAACCTAGTAGGTCCACTTGCCGCAAGTTACAAAACAGGGAGCGGAGAGCCAGACATTCCATGAAATGTTATATAAAAACCAGTGCACTTTAACACTAGCAGGCAAAGACCTGTGCCAAGGCACTAGCAAAATCCAGTGTTAACACTCCCACATATAATAAAGATAAGCACATATTCTACTCCAATAAAGTGTTTTCTTGCACATAATACATTTGCCAATAAAAGTAACCCTTTTGGCCACATTACAACAGTAAGCATTTTCAGTCTTATTTGAATTAAAAGCTACAAAAAGCCACAAAACCAGCGGAACTTCCTGATGACTGCAGCAAAACTGGTGGAATATCTTGAGTAGCGATCCGTGAAACTGGTGCCCAGAATAAATAGAGAGATCCAGCAGCAGGTAAAATCTGCAAATGTCAGTTAAAATAAAGGAAACACCTGCTGCTGGACCCTCCATTTATCTGGGAAAAACAAAAGAAAATTAGGTCAGGGGTGGAGGTGTTATGCATGTGGTGGCTTGGTTTGCAAGAATCCGATTGGCTGCCACGACGTGCTGTATGAAAGGCTTACATTGGCAATTTCTTTTAAAAGTTTAATATGACTAGCATGTAATACACACTGAATTGTAACTATAGCAGTAGAATAACAAGTATGGTTACGATTTTAGAGTGTATAACCATGCAAACAGCTGTTAAATCTATATTAAAGTTCCTCACGCCACTGGAAGGCACTCTGGGGTAACGGATTGAAATTCATATAGTCTCATAGTGCACTTGGATGTAACCACAGAGGTGCCATGAGACTGCAAGCCGGGCTTAATGAGTTAACCGTATCCCTCAAACAGGCTTCGTGCCTCATGAATGGAGAACAGCAGCCATCATCCCTGTGCGCAAAGGTGGGCTAACAATAGACCCATAAGTCTCACTTGTCACATATGTAAAGTGATGGAAAGAATTATCATGAGAATGATCAATAATGACATAGGAAATCACCAAGCATTGGACCCAACCCATTCTGGTTTCGTCATGGGTAGGTATTGCCTTCTCAACCTGGTGGACTCCTTTGAGAAAGTCATCATAGCAATAGATGAGGGCAAAACAGTTCACAATACCTACCTTGATGTAGCCAAGGCATTTGATACAGTAATCCACTCGGCCGTTGTTGACAAACTCAAGAAGTTTGAAGTTTGGTACAAACACGTGTCACCCAGTGGATATTCAGCTGGCTCATAGGACCCAAGAAGTTAGAACTGGGGAGGCCAGTCACTTGCAGAATTCCTCAAAGATTGGTCATAGGACTGCTCCTTTTATGGCATGTACTTCTGTGAAGGCAAAGCCAATGCCACGTGCCTCTGGCTGACCAAATTTGCCGACAGTTGCAAATTAGGAGCAGTCATAAGATCCTCCACTGACACTAATGTTCTCCATGTAGGGCTAACAGACAAATAACTGACTGGTGTCGTCAGAGTCGTGAACTAAAACTAAATGCTAAGAAATGCATACTAGTATCTTTTGGGAAGTTATCCATCCCTGGTAACTATCATATTGACAGCACACCTCTGAGTCAACCCAGTAGTCAGGGACTTGGGGACATGCGTAGACAGTAATCTAGCCTTTGCCATCATGTGTCTATGGTAAGAAATCATTGTGTTGTGCACTAAAAGTGGAGGAGTCTCCACTTGCATCAAAAATAAATATACCTTAAGGCTGGTCAAACAGGACAGTGCACTTGAGCTTCTCCCATATTCAAATCACCATAGGTAAAATCCCATATCACTTCCTTGCAAAGTGTAGATCCTCCTGGGTGACCCAGGAAATCCATGAAACATACTTAAGCTTACTGAAAACCCATCCAAGTTCAATAAGGTCATTGTTCCACTGCATTCAGCATTCATCAGACCTATCCTTGAATACAATGTCTCATTTAGTATGTACCTAACCAGGCACATACAACAACTAGAATGTCCACAGAAGTTCCTCACTAAAAAAATACAGGGCATAAAACATGATCTGAAGTAGTTAACTTCATTTGTCCATCAACCTGTGGGTATCGGATCCATATCGGATCCGAGCCGGCAGCTTCAAACAGCTGAGATCTGAGCTCCAAGCTCCTCCCCTTACCCATAATCCCCTGCCATCCCTCTCTTACCTCAGATCTCATTTGCCGCGGTTGACTCAACAGCTTTGAACGAGTTCCAGGCATAGGAATTAGTCGTTCTGTGCGAAAAAATATTACTTTTCTAACTTTTCTATAGTTTGATATTACTTGTTGTTGTGTGTGTTACCCCTTGTATTAAAACCCTTTAGTTTTAATATTGTTATCTCGTTAATTTTAGTGTAGTTCATTCCTCCCCGTGTATGTGAAGGCGTGTGTGTTGGGCCTTGTGTTGTTTTTAGTTTAACTATGTCTGAGGCCCCAAAAACCTTTTTCTCTAAATGCACCGAGTGTGGCCATAAGCTATCCCTGGCGGATGGCCACACTGTGTGTTATTTGCCTTGGGGTTGACCACCTTTCCTCAGGCTGCACTATTTGTGCAGCCTTCAACCCCAGGGCTCTAAAGGACAGGAGGTCGAAGTTGATTCTGGCGGGACTTTTGCCCCCGGATTCGGCTTCGACCTCCTCTCCCTTGGTGGCACCTGCCGCGGCAGTGCTCCCTTCCACCCCTGCTCCCCTGGCCGGGACCCAACCTCCCACCTTAGGCCAGGAGGAGAGGGATGCTAGGCAGGAGAAGAAGATAGACACCACAAGTGGCGGGCCGAGTCTTCCTCCTGCATCTGCTTCTCCCAGGGCTGCCGGGCCTTCTCCTTCCCGGCTCCATTCACCTTGCTTCTCCCCGGAGCCGGAGGAGGAGACCCGGTCACCTTCGAGGTCATCAAGGCGGCACTCCCGGCCCGCCTCGGTGGCCTCTTCTGGGTCCACACGAAGCTTGTCTGATGCAGATATGGACTGGATGATGCGTAGGTTCCTCCAGGCCCAGCTGCAGATGGGAGTGCTCATGCCTCCCCCCCCCCCCTTTGGGGGGGAGGGCTCAACACCCTTTTTCACCCCGATTGCTCCTTCTCCGACCCACTTCCGGGGTTTGGAGCCTTCGGATCTGGGTTGCATAGAAGTCGGGGGAGGTTCGGTGCCGATAGTGCTTCGTACTTCGGCTCTGACCGCACCCTCGAGTTTGTAGAGTCCCTTTTTGGATCCGAGCTCTAGGAGCCGAGAGCTGAGCTTCAGATCCGGAGGGGTCAGTGTGTCTTTGGCTCCATCTCGGTTGGAGCATACTGGCCCTTCGGATCCGATTGCTTCGGTGCTGGCCCCAATCCACACATCGGATCCGAGGGGGCTGCTCTCGGATCCTAGAGAGAGCAGTTCTCCCTCGGCATTTGATGTAGTGGAGAGGGTACTGTCGAGGGATTCCAGGCCCCAGGCTCCGACTACGGGTCCACCCTGCACTCTCTCTTAGACGGCCCTACCTTCCATCACCTGGCCCCAGGGACAGCCTGCACCTACATCCCAGATGGTTCCCTTAGAGGAACAAGATGTGGTTGGTGAGGCCTCTTCGGACAGCCCCCCTAAAGAGGACCCTCACAAACGTAAGTGCAAGAGGAGGCACTTGGACTCACCTGATTCTTTGACAGAAGACACGTACTTAGAGGAAGGGGAAGGTTCCCCAAGGTCACCCCCCCCCCCGAGGACGTCTCCTTCGGAGACATTATGGAAATGCTTCGAATTAGAGGGGGGTAGTCAGCCCAAAAGCCTTCCTCGGATGAGCCTGTGTTTCTGGAGGCATTTGACGCAGGCCCAGCTACCTCTCTTGGGTGTCCCCTCCCACCGATCCCCTGGTAGATCTGATCACTACCAGGGCATAGAAGGAACCGGACACTGTCGAGCCCATTCCAAAGAGACCGGATAAAATCCTTAGCCCCCCACTGATAGGATGGTATGGAGCAAGGGTGCTCCTGTAGATGCTATGTTGGTGGCGGCTGCCACCAAGAGAGAACTGGCCCAGGTGAGTTCCTCAGTCCATCCTTCCAAGGAGTCTCGGATGATGGACCGCCTGGGGAAGCGGATGTTCGCTTCAGCTACGTTCACGGTAAGGTCGCTGAACTATATGGCACACGTCATACGACTCCAGCGGGATCTCATCAAGGAATACGCCGGGTCACCCCCAGAGTCCATGTCGACTGAGGATAAGAAGGTGTTCTCAGCTCGAATGGCCACTCTCAAGTCCATCTCGAGCACTTCTATGTGGCTCCTCTCCCATGCTATGGAAGGAGCCACTACAGCTAGTGCATCGGGCATTGTTTTAAGATGACATGCTTGGCTCCACCTCTGCTATTTTGCGGAACCCTTCAAGGTGTCCTTCGCAAATGCCCTGTTTGACAGTTCTTCGCTTTTTGGCAAGACTGTCTGCGACACGCTGGTCCAGAGCGAGAAAGACGGGAAGACGTTGTCTGCCGTCAGAGTCTGCTTCTCAGCTCCCCAGAGGTCCTTCTCCAGGAACCAAAGGGGATAGAAGAGGATGTGGTTCCGGAAGTCTCAACAGTCCCGTTTCGCTCTGGACCCCTCGTCCTTCAGAGGCAGAGGAGGACAAGGGTGGACGCCGGCCCAGAGGCAGAGGGGGACCGAAGAATTTCGGATCGAGAACCCTTTTTGGATCCGCCTGCGCAGCAGCCCTGAAGGGTTACCAAACTGTTCCACTCTGGAGGCAGTCGGGGGGGCATTTCTCGAGGCACCTAGCAGTTTGGGAGTCCATTACAACAGATCACTGGGTACTTCAAATCATATCCAGAAGTTACAAAATTCCCTTTCTGAATCCCCCTCCCAGACCCTGGAGCCTCCCCGATGTCCCACCCAATCAAAGGGAGGCAGCAGCCACAGAAATAAAGCAGCTGCTAGAAAAAAAGAGCGATCCAGAGCGTCCCTCTAGACCAGTCCGGATTGGGCTTCTACTCCAGGTTCTTTCTGGTGCCAAAAAAGACGGGGGACTTAAGGCCAATCCTCGACCTGTCCTTACTAAACCTGTCAGTGGCCAAAGAAAAGTTCTGGATGGTCACCATTCAATCCATTCTCCCTCTCTTACAGGAGAACGACTGGATGTGCTCAATAGACCTCAAGGATGCATACTACCACATACTGATGGACAGACGGTCCAGGAGGTTTCTCCACTTCCGGCTAGGAGCCAGTCACTACCAGTTCAGGGCCCTCCCCTTTGGTCTTACCACAGCCCCCAGGGTGTTCACCAAAGTTTTGGCAGTAGTAGCAGCCCACCTGAGACTCCAGGGTATACAGATCTTTCCCTACCTGGACGACTGGCTCCTGACCGCCCACAACAGGCATCTGATATGTTCAGCCAGAAATTACTTCCTCCACCTGGCCTCCCAGCTGGGAATCACAATCAACCTCAACAATATCGTCCCTTCATCCAACCCAGCTCTTAGACTTCATAGGAGCCACATTAGACACAAACCTATTGAGTCTTCTTAACTCCGGACTGGATTCGTACACTGAAGCTCCACGTACTGGCCCTTTTACAATCCTCGGCTCCTCCTGCGGAATTGGTTCTGAGAGCTCTAGGTTCCATGGCGGCCATGATCAATCTGCTGCCTTTAGTGCCCTTGAACATGAGGGTACTACAATGGACCTTGCAGGTTCAATGGTCCATCCTGCTACGCTCGCTGAGTTCACCCATCCCCCTCAGCAGGGCTTGCAGGAATTCCCTGCTCTGGTGGCTCCAATCACCGGACCTCCAGATAGGGCGCCCCTTTTCTATGTCCCCGCCTCTAACCACGGTGACCACGGATGCTTCTCGCCTAGGGTGGGGGGGCACTGTATGGGCAGAACCATCCAAGGCACGTGGACCCATTCAGAGACCTTATTGCATATCAATGTCCTAGAGATGAGAGCGGTGCTTTTGGCGTTGCAAGCACTCCAAGCCCTTCTTCCCTTAGGGACAGTTGCAATTCAGACAGACAACATGTCAGTGGTCTGGTATATTAACAAACAGGGGGGAACCAGATCCTACCCACTTTGTCGAGAGGCCATGAGAGTTTGGGAATGGGTGATCTCCACCAACCGCTTTCTCATAGTGACGCACATTCCGGGTCGGTTGAACATTTTGGCAGACAGGCTGAGTCGAACCATCCTCTCGCCGTACGAGTGGTCTCTGAACCCCAGAATAGTGAAGCAGATCTTCCTCAAGTGGGGTCAACCTTGCTGCGATCTCTTCGCTTCTCCTTTGAATGCAAAGTGCAGTGACTACTTCGCTCTAATTCCCCCACCAGGGGAAATCCCCCAGAGATGCTCTGGTGCATGTTTGGCCATCTGGTCTACTTTATGCTTATCCTCCTCTTCCCCTAATGCTGAAATTCTTGCAGAAAGCCTGTCGGTTGGGGAGCAGAGTGATCCTCATAGCCCTATTCTGGCCTCGTCAAACATGGTTCCCATGCCTATGGTCTCATCTAGTGAATTCTCCATGGATTCTAGATCCCACCCTGGATCTGATCTCTCACCCACTGGGTTTACCAACTCCGAACCTGGACAACCTCAAGCTCACAGCTCGGTTGATCCAGTTCCAGTAATAGTTAGGTATCTCGTCCCCTGTTAAGGCTATTTTAGTGGCCGCTCATAAACCTTCTATGGAAAAGGTTTATAACAGCAAATGGAAACACTTTACTATCTGGGCGGAGCATAGAAAGTTGGATCCCCTTACAGCTCCCATACCAGCGGTGTTAGAATTTTGTTGACCTTATTCAACCAAGGTGCTAGCTCTTCCACGGTCAAAGTCCAGTTAGCTGCGATTTCCCATTATCATGTGGGAAGTGACCTCGGTTCCTTAGCATCTTCCAAATTATGTAAGACTTTCTTAAAAGGCACCTTCCTCTTAAGGCCTCCGGTGAAAGACGCAGTCCCTCCATGAGATTTAACTCTTGTTTTCCAGTCCTTGACCGGCCCTCGATTTGAACCCGCAGCCTCGGTAGATCTGAAATACTTATCTTGGAAGACGGCCTTTCTCATCGCTATCACTTCGGCTAGAAGGGTGTCGGAGCTTGAAGCCCATTGCGCCAAACCACCATACTTGGGCTTCCATAAAGATAGAGTTTCCCTCAGGACCAGTCCCACCTTCCTACCCAAAGTTGCTTCTGAGCCCAATATTAACCAATCTATTAATTTACCAGTTTTCTTTCCAAATTATCAGAACACGGGTGAATACAAATTACATTCTCTGGACGTACATAGGCAATTGAGATTCTACTTGCACAGGACCGCTGAACATAGGCAATCTGAGCAACTCTTTGTATTCTTTGCAAGACCCTCTTTGGGCAAACCAGTATCAAAAGTTACATTGTCCAGATGGATTTCCCAATGTATACTTCATGCATATGAGAGTTCTGGTAGACCACGCTCATTCTACCCGATCGATTTCTACTTCTGCTGCCTTTTGCTCCAGAGTGTCCCTAGACGACATTTGTTCAGCAGCCACTTGGGCTTCATCCCATACTTTCATTAACCATTACAAGTTGGATCTAATTTCCAGAGGGAGAGCATCCTTCGGCTCTGCAGTGCTCCAGAATATCCTTCCATGAGGACCCCCCAAGTTTGGGTAGCTGGGGACTCTGTCCCACAGGTTGATGGACAAATGAAGTTAACTACTTCAGATAAAGAAGTTATATACTCACCATAACGTTCCATCTGAGTAGGTAAACTTCATTTGTCAGCGACCAAACCCCCCTCCATCCCCCTAACCTATAGTACGCCCAAGAAGGATTCCTTGTCCTTTTCTCCGGATAACACCAGATTAGGAGTTGCAGGTGGGCCTTTTGTTGTAATATGCTGTTTTACTATAGCAAACTCGATCTGAGGTCAGAGGGAGATGGCAGGGGATTATGGGTAAGGGGAGGAGCTTGGAGCTCAGATCTTAGCTGTTTGAAGCTGCCGGCTCGGATCCGATATGGATCCGATACCCACAGGTTGCTGACAAATGAAGTTTACCTACTCAGATGGAACGTTATGGTGAGTACATAACTTCTTTTTTTATGCAGATTGCCTAAAAACCATATCTCTGGATTCTGTTTCCCACAGGCTGTTGAGGGGGAATCTGTGCCTGGGATACAAGGCATTGTCAGACGACACAATGATGAGCCTACTTCATATCTGCAAAACAATATTTATACCTTTTCTGTGATATAAATAGGACATGTTGGAGAGAGAAGTATGTATCACAGGGATTACCCCATCTCTAGAACAGGCTACCCATCCATGTGAAGCGGAGTTCTTTCCTAACCCAAATCAAGTGCATGTGGGACTATTAGATGGGGAAGAGGAAATTCCTCCCTAGTTTGGCACCTATATGTCTAATGGTCAAAGGAAGCCTGTAAGTGATTTATGTCACAGGCCTCTGCTTATAAATGTTTTGTTTCCCAAGCCCCTGCTTACATGTACTTTATGGTACCAGAACTTGTCAGAGATTTGAGATGTATGGCTAGGCTTAAAAAGGCCCAGTGGTAATTAACATAGTACTGTACACACCTATGAATCTATGAGCTTGTTAGGGTGCAGTATTTGGCATGGACTGACTGGTATGGATTTCCTTGCAGGAGTCTATAAGAGACTGTGTGTAGGAATAGTGCTTTTAGTCTGTCTTGTTAGCTATGGGTTTTTAGGTCAGTAGCCTTTTAAATCAGAAATTGGGCTCTTTCTAGCTACATAATATGTCTACCTTGGTACATACAGAAAGGGGCATTGTACTCATTTGGCATTATTATAGCAATGTACAGAGGGACAAATAACATCCTTTGACCTCTAGGAGATGCCATTGGAAATTAGTTGCAAGATATGGGTGCAGCGGTTAGCATTGCCGCTTCACAGCAAGAGGTTCTCCGGTTCGATCCTCAGCTGGGGGTGCTTTCTGTGTGGAGTCTGCATGTCCTCCCAGTGGTTGCCTGGGTTTTCTCCAGGTGCTCCGGTTTCCTCCCACATCCCCAAGACGTGCTGTAGGTGGATTGGGCACACTAAATTGGCCCTAGGTGCGAGTGTGTGTGCCTTCTATGGAAGGTTGGGTGCTGGGCTGGCAACTTGACACTGTAAAACTCCACTGCCATTCATGAGCGGACAGGTGTTCCACTGTGGTGACCCCTAACCAGGAAAAAGCCGAAAAAAGAAGAATGACTTTTGTAGCATAGTGATTGAAAGTAAGGGTATTGTTGTCCCCAGTGACAAGATCCTTCACTGCCATATCTTTGTGAAGGTGGGTAATGGCAGTGCTGTAAATTGTAGATAGGTTGTCACCCAAAGGTAACAGCATTACACATTTTTGCATTTCACTGGTTTGTAAAGGTAATGCATGCTGAAGCTCTTCTGTATCAGTCAGAATGGGCAGTAACAACCAGCTGCCAGTGATTGGTGCATTTCTTTAGCCATAAGTCTGAGTTTATGGAGTTGAGGTCAGAAAGGTACGTCTCGAAAAGGAGGAATCCCAGTTCTGAATACTGTACTGCACCACTGGTTACTTAGTTTCTGAAGTGGCACCTACTACCTTAATTGTCAGAGTTCTGTCCTGCAGCCATTTTGTGCTCCTTCATACCACGTAAGGGTTTAGCTTTAGTTCTTTTAGCTTATTTAATGCCAACAGTGGGTGCAGTGTCAAAGGCCTTGATCCAGAAATGCTGTGTGAAATATGTGACTACTGTCCTGTGCTTGTGTAACTTTATCAAAGTTTACTAAGTTGAGTAGACCTGATTTTCCCTAGACAAAAAGCAAGCCATTGTGGATTCAGTTGTCTGAGATTTTTAATATTGTAGTTTGAGTTCAGATATTGATATGTTCCATGGCCTTACAAATTAGGCTAGTTAGGTTGACGATCCTGTAATTTGTAGGGTCTGTAGTAGGACACCTTTGTGCAGAGGCACCACTGCGGTTATTTTTCTAACTTCATGGACATGCAGTGTGGCTAGGCATAAATCAAGCAAGTGTAGGAGGGTGTTCATTCAGAGAATGTCTGGTGCCGATAACTGGGCATCCAGGTAAATTGTATAGCTCTGTGATAGTGGTGTTTTAGTTTGAGAATATATGTAGGACTTGGTACTACAGTGGTCGTAGGGGGTGAGTGAGACTCAGAGATATGTGGTATTTGTGGGCTTCTGCAGTAGAATTAGCAGTAAAACTTCCTGTAAAGTATGTTAGCTGTGTTTGTAGTGTCAGAGTGGATAACGACATTTTGGATCAGTTTTTCACATTACAAGGTGTTATTTCTCATCTGTCTAACTTAAATAAGGATTTGTGATTATGGCTTCTGTACCAGTTTTAGCTTTTGTTCAGCATTGGTCTTTGTGATGGTGATTTGTAGTTCCTTGATTTTTTTTTTTTTTTTTTTTTAATAGGTCCTTAATGTGTATAGATTTATTATTGGACTTCAAAAAGTGTTTTTCTTGTAATAGAACATATTGGTACACTTGGGGGCAATATTGTTGAGGACAAGGTCCAGAATTCCGCTCCCTAATCACCACAAAAGGAGGGGGTGTATCCATATTCATAAAGGATACCCACACCTCCAGGTTGGTGGCAACGCACGAAGCTTCGGAAACCATCCAGGTGCAACTAACCATAGGCAAAACTGCTCTACAAATTGTAGCATGCTACAGGCCACCCTCTCAAACTCAGGAACCCCACACAGCCTTCCTGAAGACACTGGAGGGTATAAATGTATCTCCAAACACCATCATATTGGGTGACTTCAACTACCTGAATATAGACTGGGAACATTACTCAAGCCCTAACTTTCTAGCCCAACGAATCCTAGAGTTCATAAATTCAAATGCCATGGAACAGCTAGTCACTGTTCCCATGAGAGGAGAAAATATACTAGATCTCATTATCACAAACATGGGGACAAAATGCTCCACACCGGAAGTATATCCCTCATTGGTGAGATCTGATCATAAACTAATCTCACTGGAAATCCATATCCCGCCCCCACCCAAAACAAAAAAGACCACAGTGAAGAACTTCTCTAAAGCAAACTTCACACTACTCAAGACTGGTGTGGTATTTTTCAAGGCCCCTGAGCCAGTGGAAACCACAACCAAAGCTGCGGTAGCCCTTACAAATGCCTTCTATGAGCACCTCCAGGACTGCATGGATCAGGCAATCCCAAATAAAACCAAGACTCTTTCCACAAAGGGCAAACGTCCAGTCTGGTGGACCCCAGCCATTAACAAACTTTACAATAAGAGGAGAAAGCTATTACATGATAGAACAAAATCCATAAAAGGGAAGTCACCCCTGATCATTATTAGTAAAAAAAATACAAGCACTCATAAAATCAACTAAGGCCAATTTTGAGAGAAAAATTGCCATGGATTCAAAGGACAATCATAAGGCCTTTTTCAGCTATGTTAGGAACCTGGGTGGAAACTCCCAGATATGCTCAGAATTAGTCCAAAATGATACAAAAATCACTGAACCCACAGACATTGCCAACATACTGGCAGACAGGTTCAGTGCAAACTTCACCCCCCTCTTCCCCCCCTAAAGGAGAGATAACTATCCCAGCAGAGTGTAGCCTCCCAGACATCTCAAATGTGCAGGTGAAAGCTGCTGTCTCTAAAGCTAAAAACACAGCATCAATGGGACCGGATGGTGTCCCCGTCTGTGTGCTACACGAGCTAAATGAGGAATTAAACCCGCACATAAGGCAGCTGTTTAATCTCAGCCTTACCACAGGATACATGCCCAAGGAGTGGCGTACGGCAACTGTGGTCCCACTCCACAAAGGTGGTGCCTCTACGGACCCTGGTAATTACCGCCCCATAAGCTTAACAAGTCTAGTCTGCAAAGCTATGGAGAGGATCATAATGGAGCTCATAAACAAAGATATAGGGGACTTGCAGACATTGGACCCGACCCAGTTTGGCTTCGTCAAGGGCAGATCATGCCTTTTGAACTTGGTCGACTTCTTCAAAACAGTCACCAAGGCCAGTGATGAGGGAAAGGCAGTCCATACAGCCTACCTTGACCTTGCAAAGGCCTTCGACACAATGCCCCACTCGGGTATTGTAGAAAAACTTACCAGCTTAAATGTAAACCCATATGTCACAAGATGGGTTGCAAACTGGCTTAAGGACAGAACCCACAGGGTTAGAGTTGCTGGCGCTATGTCAGACTCCAAGCAGGTCACAAGTGGTGTCCCACAGGGCTCTGTCCTTGGCCCCCTATTGTTCGGCATCTACTTCTCAGAAGTACAGGCCAACATGGGAGGACTTTGGCTGACAAAGTTTGCAGACGACTGCAAACTGGGCGCCATAATGGAAAGTGCATCGGACACGGATATCCTTCAGAAGGGACTCACGGAAACAGATAGCTGGTGCCAGAGCCATGGCCTGAAGTTAAACACCAAAAAATGTATAGTCATACCCTTCGGGAAAAACAAGGTAACCCCAAGCTACCATATAGGTGGCAATCCACTAAGCACAGAAGAGGTTATCAGGGAACTGGGAACCCAGGTTGACAGTGGCCTTTCTTTTGACACTCACGTTGCTAAAGTGGTTAGAAAGACCTTCTACATTGCCCACCTGATCATGAAGGGATTCACATCCAGATCTAGTGAGGTCATTGTTCCCTGTACTCTTCACTTATCAGACCAATGATCGAGTACAATGCCCCATTCGGGATGTATCTCACCCGACATCTGCAGCAATTGGAGAGACCCCAAAAGTTCCTCACCAAAAGGATAAAGGGACTCCAAAATCTGTCATATGCTGCCAGATTGAAGAAACTCCAGCTCTGTTCAGTTGCATACCGTCTGCTCAGAGGTGACATGTGCCTGACATACAAGGCCATGTCCAACCCGGAATTAATGGACATGCTGCACCTCAAAAAATCCAAATCCACCAAAACCACTAGAGCAAGCGACTTAAACCTTAGCACGGATATAAATAGGACGTGCTGGAGGGATAGATTTATCACTCAGAGACTCCCTATGCTGTGGAATAAAATCCCGATCCATGTGAGGCAGAGCACCTCACTGGCTCTGTTCAAGAGAAATCTTGACCTGTGGATGGGAGATCGTAAGTTTATCCCGGGAATCATCTCTGTGTCACTGCTGGACAGAGGCACAACAGACTAATGAGCACAGTATTTTTTCATATAAGGGGTGGCGTAAGCCACAAAAATTTGGGCTAGGCTTATAAATGCCTTAGGGCAGGTAGCCTAGTATAAACCTATGAACCTAATGGCTAGTAAACTATTATCTGAGGAGTTATTGTTTAAAGTTTTTTCATTTTCTCATCGTAGCAATCCTATGAGTGGGCAGAAGATGATACTTGTAGTGGTTGTACTGTTTCATCAATGTATGTATTGGCTAGCTGCACTGCTGAGTAGACTGCATACCCTCTGTCCACTTGTTAGGAATATGCTGATGTGGTATATCATACTAGTTTATAATACTGTCATTATAACACTTAAGAGCTGAAATGGGTGTAGAAAATGGGTGTAACACAGGCTATGCATGTATGCATATAAAGTAAAGTCATGTTTGATATTGTATATTTTCAAAAAAAAAGGTAGTTCAAATTTTAATTTGCATTTATATTTTAGCCTCTGAAGAGCTGACAATTGCTGGAATGACATTCACTACATTTGACCTGGGTGGACATAAACAAGGTATTACTGTATTTTTGCTTTTTGTACTGTTGGTGTACACATCTTAATGAACATTACTATTATTTTTAGTAGCTAGTCAGCTGGAATTCATTTGTCTTCTTCTTTTGTAAACTTTTCAAAGAGAAATAAGATTTTACTTTTCTAAATCATGGTGGTAATTTTTTAATCCATGTTCACTTTCACTAGAAGAACTGTCTAGAACTCCATGTTTGCCATTGTACCATAACATTTCTGCATTCTGCTTTTATTAGATTGATAGAAAAAGAGGATTTCTTTTTTTCTGCCTTTAGAGCTATTTCTTGATTGTATTACAAAGAAAAAAATAGTTATCTCCTTTCCTTATTTTCAGTAACTCATTGCATGTGAATTTACTCTATTCACCGTAAAATTTGTTGGCCCAGTGCCAAGTGCTAGATAAAGCTTACCAAATTCTGGAACATCCTAGTTGGCTGCAGTTGTGTATGTCCCCTGAACATGACAGCAGTGAAAGAGCATAAAACGTGCATCCACACTGAGCAGCGAACAAGTCTTAGAAGGCTATTGGTACTGCTCCCCTTATGAAGTCTGTTATCAGGCAAGAGTCCAAGAAGTAGTTACTTGAAGGTAAAGGATAGGGAGAACTAATTGGAGTTAACTGATATGAAATTTAGTGTTTTGTGGATGACAGTAATTTGTGAAGTTGTATGACTGCTGTAAACTGGTTACGTACATTTTTTTGTAAATGTTGTGCACACATAAGATGTCTTTAATTTTACTGTGTTAATATTATTATTATTTCTGTTTCAACATAGTTATAGGGTTTTAGGTACTCCTGTATGATTTTTATGTTGCTGCAGTCCACAGCGGACATTTGGGAGTAAGACAGAAGACAGTAGTTTTTCACTATGTCATGTTATAAAATTCATATTTCATTTCCAGGCAGTATATTAAAAATATTTAATCTGACTTTTGAGATTTATTTAGTGTTTGCATAAGTTGTTGATTTATTTATTAGACCCATGGCATAGAGGGATGAAGTTCTGACTACAAGACCAGTAGTTGATTAACAACTAGCAGAAGCACTTGTGGGACTGGACAAGGAGGATGAACTTGATCAGCTGTTGATAGCTCACTGATCCTGGGAAGGAGGAGGTGGCTAGGTCTGCAGCATTCACGACACCTACCGCCGAGTGGGTTTTTTGTGGCAGCTGGGTTGACTTGAGCTATAGCATGTAGGGCTTCACCCCACTGAGGAAGAGAGAGACATTGGACCACTCATTCCTTCTGGGAAGAAAGGCCCAGGTATCCCTGGAGTAGACAAGAGTCTTATGGTTCATTTGTTTCTGCTTGGAGAGCCCCATTATCCATTCATTCTCCCATGGCATCAAGTGAAGTTAGTAGAGGGTTTGTCGGATCCCATGAAAATTTGATAAGGGTTAATCAGATAAGCTTTCCTTTTAAGGTTAGGTTTGTGGCAAGTTTGACCTGTACAGTCATAGTTTCTTGGTTATTTTTCAGATTTACAAATGGGTGATGCAATTTATGCATTAACTCAAGTATTATTCTTTCAGTATCTCTTTCTGACAAGATTTAATGCTTTGGATGCTGCACGCAAATGTTTTTGACAGTTTTCTTGGCTGTTCAGTTTTTGAAATGCCTGTTAGTCATGTAAAAACTGTAAGCATTTTCCTGTGTTTAGCAGTACCAAGGAAGCTAGTTTTCTTTTTGTTGGGGTCAACTTGTTTTGAGTATAATACATAACATGTTTTGAATCTAGTCTCTCATGTTGGCAAGTGTTGAATAGCATGTTGTGTTGCACTTCAGTACTTTAATTTTTATTTAAGCCAGGTAGCATTCTTTTTTGAAATGTAGCCAGCATGTTTTTATCTGTTCATAGGTATGTACTAGACTAACAACCACCAGGGTCTTTATAAGCCTAGCTACCCAACCCAGTTGTCTCCCTATGTATCATGGGCGTTTATTTGATGGGGTTTGTTAGGAAGTTTCTAAAGGTTATGGGGGGGTATGTTAGTTTGGACATGGTTACTGTCCCCTTCAGTCTTTCCGAGACTCGGGGGCAGGGAGGACCCTTAGTGAATTTCTGATTTTTCATCCATTGGTCAGGGTTACACTTAAATAGGGTTGGTAATGGATTCTGTTCCAAATGGATGGGGGAGCCTGTTGCAGAACAAGGGAATCTTCTGAGACGCACATTTATATCACCATCATGTCTATTTATTTGGGAGCAAAATTTAAATTTTTGGATCTAGTGGTTTTAGTCACCATTTTGCAGATGTGAAAAAGGTCCATCAGAGCGGGATCCAAGGATGCCCCGTATGCCAGGCATAGTTTGCCTGTCAGTAACCTGTTGGAGGCAGTGTATAGAGACAGGGTTGTAAGGCAATCCATATTGGACAATGTGTTTATACCCTAGTTTCTACTGTTAAGGAACTTTTCGTGGGCATTCCATCTTTTGCACAAATCTGGTCAGGTGTATGCCGAAGAGGGCATTATACTCAACGGATCTGACAAGGACCGAGTAACATGGCACTATGACTTCTTTGGACCTGCATGCCATGTCCTTACTTGTAAGTTGAACGACGTAGAATAATTTTCTCACTGCCTTGGCTACATGTTGGTCAAAGGCCAGATTACTGTGTACATATGTTCCTAGATCCTTAACTGCTGGGTAAACTCTTAAGGTTTTTTTCTTCAGTGGAGTAATTAACCTGGATGGTTGTTTTCCTAAAAGGCATTATAATGCATTTCTTGGCGTTGACTGTTAATCCTTGACTTTGGCACCAGTCATTTGTATGGGTTAGACCTTCTCGTAAGATGTTTGTTGTGGGGAGAATATGATATCTCCCAGTTTGCAGTCATCTGTGAACTTGATCACATAGAGGCCCTTGATATTAGCCTTTCTGCGAACTTGGTCAGCCAGAAGCCCTTGATATTAGCCTTTACCTCTGAGAAGTAAATGTCAAATAGCCCTGAGTTACCCTGCTGGTGATCGGTCTCTTAGTGAATGTGCAGTTGATAGTCTGAGTGGAAGATACTGAAGCCTTGCACTGCCATAGTACTTTCTGCTGACTGAAACCATATCTCAGTAAAAATACAGATGTTTGTATTCTCCAAAATGAGGAGAACTTGTACAGTGTGGAGTTTCTTGTTTAGGCTTCTAGTATTGAACAATAGCACTTTTAGGATTTTTGGGGGTTTATTTGCTTTCGGTAGGTTTTTCAGTTTAGCATTATATAAAAAAGGTTGTAAGGGTTAGATAACGTTTTGGCCAGTATTCAGAAACCTAGGGGAGACAGGTGTGCTAACCATCTTTTTGTTTAGCCATGTCCTCCCATGCTGATAAATATTGAATCCTCCTGTAAAGATACCAGAAATTGTTATTGAAGTCAATCATCTTTTGTTCGTACTGTGAAATCATACTTGGTAAAGGTAGAATGCTGCACAATGCAAAACGCATCTGCCTGAGACACAGATTTGGAGAGAAATAAATAAATCTCTCTCTTCATATAGAATCAGACTGATATCTCTAGTCTAGTGACTTTATCTTCTCCTTGTTCATTATGGTGGGTGGAGCATCTGTGTGTCATACAGTGGAGTCCCCTATGACATAGAGTCAGGGGTAACGTGTTTGCTTGTCTTATGAGTTTATCTCTTGAGGCTCCACTGGGTGTAGACATATGTGTGGGGTTTGTTGCTTTCGGCGAGTGCTTTAGAGATTGCTGAAGCTAGGCATTGCTGTTTGTAGGCTTAGGAGGTCCTTGAGGTTTGGGAAGATTGATTTTTAGTTCCTCATCGTAAATTGGTGTCTGTGTGTGGTGGATGTAGTGAGTGTGTTCTTGACAACCTTGTTTGTTTACACAAGATTACCATAACTGAAACTTTATGTACATCTCTTGCACACTGTGTTTGTTTCTTTAAGGATTAAATGGTTGTCTTTGAACAGAGACATTTGGAAATTGCATATTCTTGTTCTACCTGTACTTGAGAAGGCTACTGTAAGTTGTGGACTGGGTTTTACAGAGGTCTCCTTGGGTGGTCTCTGGGGTTTGGCAGTAGGGTATGTTACATTATGCTTGGATTTGATAGGGGTGTTATTTAATGTGCAAACTATCTGCTCTAAGCTTGTCTCCGCACAGTGGTTTTCTTATATTGTTTCTTTTCGTGTGTCTGAGTTTTCATGTTTCTCTTCCAGCTATCTTCTTCCAGCAAAGTGTTGAACCGTGGCTAAGGAAAGTACAGTTGTGTGAAATTGTACCATAACAGTAGGTGTCCTCTTCACTGTTGCAGTATCTAAAACAGTAAGGATATGTGACCATGTGACCATCCATCCATCTTAAAAAATAACATTGTAAAAAGTCAGATGGTTCATATTGTCAGGATGACATCTGATAGAGATGAATTCCTGATAGAAATGGACTTTGTCAATCAGTTATTTAAGGAAAGAGGGTATCCTGATATGGTCATTGGCCCCATAAAAGAGAGTATTATTCAGGGTTGGGGCAACATATATAAGCCACTATTGAATAGTGAAAGTATGCATAGTCAAAGGGGAGAGAGCATTAGAGTTGGTGAAGAACAATGCTTTGATTCTAATCCATATTTGATATTGACATATCACAATAATATTGGATGAGTAAAAAGATGTATAAACACTGTTTGGAACATATTTGAGAATACCATGCAAGGTTGAAAGTTTTTCTAAACCCCTGAGAATGAGTTTTAGGAGGAACAAGAACCTCAAAGAAATTTATGAACAGAAGAGGATAGAGACAACTATGGGAACTAGTACTAGAATAGGTACATTTAAATGTGGGAGATGCACACAAGGCACACATATAGCTGGTAAAAAAGAATTATTTATTCCTGGTATTAAATATTTGCAGAAGACCAAGAAATATGCTAGTTGCTGTACTAAGGGGGTAGTTTATCTTGCCTATTGTGTCGTATGCTGGACATACTACATAGGCAAGACAGGACGATGCCTTAGGCAACGTATATATGAACATATGAGGGACGTAAATAAGAAGAATGAGCATAATGCATTATATAGACATCAATTAGTATGCCATCAAGCGATTAAGTTTTGGGTGCTGGAAGAAGTAATACCCAATGAGAGGGGAGGTGATTGGGAAACAAAATTAGAGTTTTGTGAGTTGATTTGGCAATTTAGGCTGGAATCCACCATCCTGGCCTTAATGACCATTTATCCATTACCCCAGTTCTCAAATTGAAAGAAGCAGACCCAAAAAGGGTAGAGATAATCAATTGAGTTAATATTTTATTTAATATGTGTAAGTATGTTATATATATATATTTTTAAATGCATATATATTTATGTATTATTAATACGTTTTAATTATTCTTAACATAGGGTTTATTGTTGTAGTTTATGTACATTTATATGTAGTATTTAGTTGCATATACTAAATTATAGGTAACGAGCTTTAAAAATTGATAACTGGTTAATTAGCTTGTTATATTAACCAATGAGCTGTGTTTTTCAAGATGGAGAGGTATATTTAAATGATTTTAAGCTCTTTTTTTATTGATTCTGATGAAGCCTCTGGTTATGAGATGAAAGCGCTTAATCCGTGAACTATATTATATTCTGTGAATAAACTTCAAAGCAAATTGCTGTGGACTGAATTTCCTAACTTGTGGTTACATTGTGGACAGCCTCTATTGGAAGACAGCCTAGTTTTGTTATAGTTATTGATGGTATGTTTGGGGTGTAAACTAGTTGCATGTAGTAAATTATTATATTGTGGGTATTTCCTATAAACCAAAGTTTTAAGTGTACCATCAGCCTGCCTCAATATATTCACATCCAAAAAATTGATCTCATTGCTGTGATACGTAACAGTAAACTCAATACCCCACTGATTACCATTAAGGTATTCCAAAAACTCTAACAAATAGTCTGCACCCCCACGCTAAACAAGCCAACAATCATCTAAAAAAGTCTCCATTTAGCCATCTCCAAAAGGAAAATGTTATTCATCACATCATATAAAACCTGATCTTCAACATACCCCATAAAGAGGTCAGCATAAATGGGGGCAAAAGAAGCCCCGATGGCTGTTCCCTGCTGCTGCCAATAACATTCACCCCTAAAATAGAAAATGTTTTTTGTCAGTACATGTTCCACCAAACATGAGAGAAGAGTATTAAATCTTGGCGCGTATAAATTGGTCCTCTTGAGCAAAGATTCCAAAGCAAGTAATCCCACCCAATGGGGGATACTGGTATATAGGGATTTAACATCGAGTGTACACGAGCCAGTTGGGTTCCAACTGAGAATCCAAAATAATTTGTAAAAACTCTGTAGTGTTCTGTATTCTTGTCCTGATGCTTGATAATAATGGTTTTAAATAGTATGTCAAAAAAGCTGAAATGGGTTCATTTAGAGACCCTTGCCCTGAAACAATAGGCCTTCCTGGGGGCCTGCTCAAATTTTGATGGATTTTGGGCAAGAGTTATAGGTACTGTTGGGTCGAATCTTGAACCATGAACTGTTCTTTCATCTTAACATCAGTAATTCCCTCCTCCACTGCTTGATTCAGAAATGAATCAGTTTCACCCTTGAATTTGGTTGTGGGGTCTGTGGACATCCTAATGTAATACTGAGGGTTGGACAATTGTCCATTTCCCTCATTCCAGTTATAACTGGCATCCATTATCACCACAGCCCCAACTTTGTCTGCCAGAAGGATAATTATATCAGTAATTAGAATATAAATTTTTCAGAGTCTGCTGTTCTCCTTTCGAGAGGTTATGTCTAAAACCCAAAGAGGAACTAAAATTAAAATGCAAATCCCTCAAAACAGCTTCCTGAAAAAGCCACATGTCTGTTCATTGGTGGCATAAGTGTAGATTTGTGAAAAAGAAATCCATTCGATCTTTGAGAATTTTCAGATATTCCAAAAAGCAATTTAAGATTTAATACTCTACTAAAGGCAGTGAAATCTGAGACGAAAATGTGTTCATCTACCAGAAAACTGGGAACAAATCTTAGACCTTTATTAAGGAGACATTTTTCATCTTTAGATAAAACATAGTTTGAAATATTGTTTATATTATAAAATTCAATTGCTACTTCATCATTGACTGTAGTAAGTTTTCTAAGGCCGCCACCTTTGTGCTTACGTCCACCCCTACAGGTTTGTCTCCTAAAGGGCCATCCTGAATTCTTACTTTTTTGGAATCAGGGGAATCACTAATATAAATTCCTTCTGTATCAGTCATAGATGATTCTTCCCCTGAGGTGCTAAGGCCCTGTGTAGATTTTTTGAGTATGGATCTTGGACTTTTCTTTCTGATATTGAATCTGCCCCTGTTATCAGTAATCCTGACCCCCCTCTGGGACTCAAAGGGCCTCTCTGTCTCATAATCTTCCACATCTCTATGAAATTTGTGTAGCTTTTTTTCTTTTAATCCATTCTCAAATTTGAGAAGATCCCTGGATAGTTTTTTTCAGGCCCTCCACAAAAGACTGTGTACCCTTATGTTTTTTCATGCTTTCACATGTTTCAGTCACATCCTTGACATTTTGTTCATTAGTCCTTTGATAAAAGGACATTAAAATGTCCACAAAAGCCATAGTGGCTTTTTGTTGTGCCTTATGCCATTCTTCCATCAATAAATCATCTGGCTTACCAACCAAAGGCTGGGTTTTAACCTTCAAAAACCACGTGGAGTAATACCTTTACATTTATATGCCTTGAATAATTTCAAGTGCCATATGTTACTTCTTAAAATTCTCATCTCTTTATTCAGTTGGTAAAATAGCAAGTTACATTTGTCATTAGGATACCCTACTCTTTCACATGTGGCTCCCTCCTTATTCGTCCCAATACCAAAGACTTTAATGTCATCTTGATCCTCACAGAGCCCCTGTAGAATTCTTTGGAGATCCATGACCATAAGCCCCTAACTTGCACAATTTAGCCAGATGATCCAAATAGATAATATCTAATCAAGGTGTAGACCAGAGGGTATATAGTACCTGTATTATGCAGGACCTGGCAAAACCTCCCCATGTCGGATTTCAAAATATTAAATATAGCTAAATAAGAAAGGCAGCCTCCTGCAAGTCCCAAAAAATATATATTAAATAAATCCAAAACAGAAGATCTTGACCTCACCATATGTAAAGAACAATATTGTTGTAGTCAGTGTATATGACTAAATAACACTTGTATATTTCTAAATTTGTATATATGACAAAAAGCATGTTCCCATAAAAGAGAAAATATACTCTTGAAACCTTAAAAAGTAAAAACGTAGTGTTATGACTAATACAAAAATATTCCAAATATTGTTCCAAAGCAGTTATATAATTAAAGGAACAACGAAAAATTGTGTTAGCCTCATAGACAATGCTACAAGTTATAACATGCATAAAATGCACTCTGATTGTCCATGCATTCTAAAACCATGGTTTATCACAATATAACTTATGTAGAATCGTCTACAGTTATTCACCTAGTTCCTGTCAAATTATTTGTACATATAAACCTGTTGTTATTGTAAAAATGGGCAACAAGTAAAGTAGAGTCCTAATAACTGCTCCCCTATTAGATGCTAGTTACACGTCTTGCTCATCAGTATATATTTGCAGTTAAAGAACCCCCCCCCCCTAATAGATGTAGACAGAGATTTGCCATGAAAAGAATAACAAAAGTAAATGGCTATAGATATCCAGGAGGAGGTGGTTTTCTTAGTAACAGCCAATGTCCCCACAAATTGTCACATTAATAGCATTCTAAGCATGCAATCAGTCGTGAGGGATTTGGGCACTCATGTTGATGGCAACCTGACTTTTGACTACCATGTTGCTTCCTTTGTCCTTCTTCATGGCCCACCTCATAAGTAAGGGTATTTCATCCAGGGACAAGGAGGTCATAACATCCCTGTATTCTTCCCTTATAAGGCTATTATTGAATACAATGCCCCTTCCGGCATGTACCTCATAAAGTACATGCAGCAGCTGGAGAGACCACAGAGGTTCCTCACCAGGAGAATCCAGGGCCTCAGACATCTACCATCCACAGGCTAAAAGCCCTATCCCTGTCCCCAATTTCATACAGACTCCTCAGAGGTGACCTCTGTCTGGCATACAAGGTGATCACTGAACCCACTTTGATGAGACTGCTGCATATCCACAAGTCAAGCTCCACTTGAGTAACTCGCATGTGCGTTCTCAACCTGGTCTGTGAGAGCAACAGGACTTGTTGGGACAGATTTGTGTCCCAGAGACTCCCCCATCTATGGAATAGACTCCCTCTCCACGTCAAGCAGTGTACCTCTTTACCCCTTTTAAGTGCAACCTGAATAACTGAATGGGAAAGAGAAAATATACCCCTGGAATTCCACCCATGTCCCTGCTGGACAGGGGCATCGGTGCTGACTTGTCTAAATATGAGCTAAACTCTTGGCTAGGCGTATAAGGGCCTCAGGGCCAATAGCCTAGTAACCTTCTATGAACCCAATGCCTTGGGATGAAAGTAAACAAAAAGCTGATCAGACTTACAAATGGCCTTAGTTTTATTCAAATAGTACCTAGCAGACTGAGGAGAAGGGAAAAAGGAAGGGAGTTGTACTGACTGATTCAAGGACAAACTATTTACTACCTTGGGCATAAATGAAGGATTAGTATGAAGGGACACCCTGTCCGTGTGAGAAACCAAAAAAGGAGGAATGGCCATAAGGGGCTGAAGCTCAGAAACCCTCCAAGCTTAAGTAAGAGCCAGCAACAAAACAGTCTTCCAGGGAGAAAGTTGCAAAGAAGCAGCATCTGTAGGCTCAAAGGGAGCCCGAGTCAATTTTTCCAAAACAAAATTAAGGTCTTAAGGAGGAAGAATAGGTTTCCTTGGAGGTCTAATATGCAGGATGCCTTTAAGAAATTGTTTGACCTCAAAATGAGAAATCAAAGGAGGATTCAAGGGCAAAGAAGCAGAAATGGCTGACAAATGGGCCTTCACACAAGAATAGGCCAGACTGCCAGGCAGACTGGAGCAACTCACACAAATAAGAGGACTAGAGGGGCATCCACTGAAAGAGTCCTGGTTACAAACATGGCACCAGATAGTAAATATTTTCCATTTGGACATATAAGATTTCATAGTTGAAGGTTTCCTTGCCTCATGTAAAACCCTGAGCACGTCCTCAGAAAAGAGGCGCCGGAAAGGGGTCAAAACCCTATCACCTGGAATTGGGATCTTTAGAATAGCATAGGAACAGGCTAGAAATAGTGTGGGAATTGTGATGAGAGAGTGGCTTCAGAAGACGATTAAATTAAGGACATCATCAGGATTAGTAACAGACTAATGGCAATCGGACTGCATTGTAATAAGGCAGTATTAATAATTTCAGCCTGTGTCCCACAGCAGAGTTGTGATAGTAAGGAAACAAGTGCATTCAGACAGCAGTTGCAGGACGTACTAGATAAAGCAAGACAACATGAATTGATGATGATGGAATTAAATACGCATATCTGGACAGACAGAACAGGATAACGAGGACTGCTTGGGTCCACATGGGTGAGGTAACAAGAATAAAGAAGGAGAGGCCATTCTAGACTTCTGTCTGGCAAATGCTTGATAAGTAGCAAGCACATGGTTCAGAAAGTGAGACAGTCACAAGGTCACATACAAGGGCAGCCAGCATGCAACTCTGGTAGACTTCCTCCTAGTAAGGAAAGGGCACTGTAGTAGAACCAATAATTGCGAAGTTATCCCTAGCCAGACAGTCGGTACACCGCATAAACTACTGGTTGCTACAATTAGCTGTAAGCAGTGGTCAAAAAAAGGCTGTAAGGTCAACAGAAACCAGACTATAGGCCTGAAAGTTGACTGGAGAGAAAGCACAAAAGTTCAAGGGATTACTCCGGGTTGTAGCACCCCAAGAAGAGGAGGAAATAGGTGGAGTTAAAGAACGGCAACGCTTCAAAACAGTTTGTGTGAGGACTACAGAACAGATGTGTGGCTGAGCCAGGTGTGGAAATAAAGTACATAAGGAAAGCTGGTGGTGGAATGCAGAAGTCCAGGAAGCTATCAGAAAAGAGTGCAGTAAAAAGTGGGAGATATAAAAGGTGAACCCGGGCCAGGAAGTAATACTGGTTGGCTAACAAAGAAGCTAAGAAAGGAGTTGCAGTAGCAAAGAACAGGGCATCAGAAGCACTTTATCATCTTCTGGAAAGTGAGTCAGTGGGTTGCACAAAAACTATATCGGGTTACAAGGCAAAGACAGAAAGATGAAGATAGTCAGACACCTTTCATAAGGGATGCCAGCAACCACCTGTTCACCAGTCCACTGGACATAAAAGGCATATGGAAGGAGTATTTCCATCAGTTTCTGAATGAAGAAAACCCCCAGAAGCTGTGCTGTCGTAGACACAGCCTACAGTGAGAGAAGGAGAGGAGCCAACCCTTGAATAACACTAAGGAAAATGAAGTCAGGGAAAACATCAGGCTCAGATGAGGTCAGAGCAGGTATGATAAAGGTGATGGGTGAGATATAGGAGAAATGCCTTCTGAGGGTACTTAAAGCAGTCAGGAGAGAAGGGCATGTCCCAGATGACTGGAGAAAAGCATATTCATGCCATTGTACAAGAACAAAGGGGATATCCACAACTGTGGGCAGTACAGAGGCATCAAACTCCTGTCACATTGCATGAAAGTTCTGGAGAAGATGACTGATAAACGAATATGCAGAGTAGTAGAACTTAAGATGGGAGATGAGCAGTTTGGATTCAGATAAGGATGCAGCACAACTGATCCAATGTTTGCAGTGAGACAGATAGTTGAAGCAGCTAGAGATGAGGAAAGAGTTCAACTGGACATTCCTAGACTTGGAGAAAGCATTTGACAAGGCCCCAAGAAAGCTGATTTGGGCAGTACTGCGGTGGTTCGAAGTCCCAGAAATATTGGTAGAATTAGTGCAGGCTATGTACAAGGACCCAATGAATCAAGTGATGATGCCTTGTAAGGTGAAAGCGCTCAGTCTCACATTAAATTTATTGTATATTATTGAGTATTTGGAACGGATTTTTGCCAGATTCTTCAGTTATTGTTTTTAGTTATCGCTGTTACTTGATTGACTGGCGTCTGGATTTGCAGTAGCTGTGGTTTTACTGTGTCAAGTACAAACAGTGTTCAGTCTCACAGAGGGGTTCTCAGTGGGAGTGGGTGTGCACAAGGGTTCAGGTTTGAGCCCACTGCTGTTCATTCTGGTGATGGGCAACATTAGAAAAGAGGTCTGAGGGGGACAGATCAAGAAAGTTGCTGTATGCAGACAATGTGGCATTACAGGCAGACTCTGAGCAAGATCTTCAGCAAAGAATAGAGGAACGGAATGCAAAACTGAAGGCACATGGGAAGAAACTATGTACAGATAGGACAGTAGTAATGGGAGCAAATTGGGGAAATCAGAAGAAGCTAAGAATTGACATAGAAGGAAGATAATGGAACAGGTTAATAGCTTCATGTATCTGGGAGGAGTGGTTGAGGAGAAGAAAAGTCTGAATTAAGAGATCAACGCTAGAATTAGAGGGGCTGCAGCGAACTGGCATAGAGTGGATGAACTTAGTGAATGACAGAAGAATGCCAAAGAAGCTGAAATTAAGGTGTGCAAGACACTGGTGCAACCAGTACTACTGTATGGTATAGAAACCTGGGCTGAAAGAGCAGAGCAGATGAGGAAGCTAGAAGTGATGGAAATTAAGTGCTTGAGAAGGGTGGTAGGATGCATACTGGGACAGATGAAAAATGAGGGCATAACAGCAGAAGCCAAAGTAGCTCCAATTGCAGAAAAGATAAGAGAATAGATGATGCTGGTTCGGACATCTGTGCAGAAAAGCAGAAGACAATCTGGTCAAGATGATTTGGGGCAGACAGGAAGAAGGTAAAAGGAAATGAGGACATCCAGCAAAGAGGCGGATGTATTGTGTTTGAGAAGATATGCGACAGGCATGAGTGTTGAAGAAGGTGTAAGTGTGACATTGAATCAAGAGAGATGACAACAGTTAACATGATACCCCGACCCCATGTAGAAAATGGGGGGGGGGTGATGAGAAAAGGGTAGGAAGAAATTGCATAGAAAAAATGGGAATTGTGGGAACAACACATGTAACAGAGGAATGCACTTTAAAAGAGGGCATGATTTGAATGAGCTATGTAATGTTTGACTAACCATGACTGAATGGATAGGTGATGTATAATGTTTGCAGCTAAAATTATGTCAAGAAGTTTCTTTTCATTTATATAAATATTTGGTTGCCTGTGTCATACAGAATTTAATAAAGATGTTTCTTGTTTAAAAAACAAACAACTGACTGGAATTAAACCCATCATCCACAGTGTCAGTTGAAGAGTGGACAAGTGAGGATGGATAAGAGACTTCTTGTCCTGTGTGAGGAGATCCAACTAGTGAGGTAACTTGTGGTGATTGTCCCTGGCCAGATCTATTAAGAGGGGGGGACCAGTGCTGTCTTGGCCAAAAGGGAGTCCTGCTGAATCATCTGCAGGACTCTTGGAAGTAAAGGAAGAGGAGGAAACCCATAAAGAAGCTTCCTCTTCCAAGGAAAAGAAAGGGCATCCATCTTCCACAGCAGATAACATGGCAGTCTGGAACAGAAGAGAGGAAGCTTCTTTTCAGAAGGGAGGCAAAAAGGTCTACCTGATGAATATCTCATTGATGAACAATGTCAAGAAACATGACTCTTTGAAGGATCCATTTGTGAGCCGTGTTTTGGACCTGCTCAGAGTGTCTGCCACTAGATTTTGCTCTGAAGGAGTGAGTACTGTCTGAAGAGTTAACTGATAACCGGGATCCACATGAGATAATATTTCATGCTTCCCTTGCTGACACACCACATCACTGTAGTGTTGTCTGTTTACACCTTTAAGCGGTCTGGAGAGAGCATGGGGTGAAAAGCTTAAAGGACCAGAATCAGAGTTCTTGTCTCTTTGATGTTGATATGGCCTGACTGCTGATGGGGGAGGCCAGAGACCCTGAACTTTTAGGTGATCAAAAGAAGCCCCCCCACCCTATGTCTGAGGCATCAGTGAACAGCTCTTGAGAAGGGACTGAAGGCAAAAAGGCCAGACTGGTTTGATTAAACTGTTGAATCCAACACTCAAATTCCTTCTTTCACTGGGGAGGGAGAGGTACACTGAAATCCAGAGAGTGATAATGCTGCAGCCAAACTGACTGTTGTAGCTTCTGCATATACAGTCTGGCAATAGGAACATTGGAACAGAAGAGGCCATGAATCCCAGGACTCAGTGAAACTCCCTGGCTGGCATGGCAGTCAGAGGAAGACAAGACTGAAAGAAGACTGTCAATGACAAAACTTTTGGAGGTGGAAGAGAGGCCAACATTGGCACTGTTTGAATCCTGCATTGCAGATGCACATGATCCTGAGAAGGAGTCGGAACGGACATTTGGAAATTGATAGTAAACACCAGACTTTGAAGAAGAGCGGTGGTGAACTTCAGATCCTGTAACAGGTGACTGGGAGAAGGTACCTGAAGCAACAGATCTAGATGAGAAAAAATCTGAATGCCTTGGAGCCTGCAGAAAGCAAACGTAGGAACTAGGGATTTTGTGAATACCCTTGAGGCAGTAAAGGGGCCAAAGGGCCAAGCAGAGGACTGAAAATAAAAGGAAGACGCACAGAAACATAATAACTTCCTGAAAAGAGGCTGAATTGGAATGTGAAGGTAAGCATCTTTCAGATCCAAGGACAGCAGAAGAGCTTGGGGGTAAGAAAAGAGGAAGCAGGGTTTGAAGAGTAAGAATACGAAAAGAAGGGTCCTTGAGAAAGGTTTTGAGCTGAGAGAGATATTCAGAATAGGTCTCCCAAGTGTCCTCCTTTTGAGCAACCAGGTACATACTGGAATAAAAACCCTTTCCCACTTGGGAAGGGGGGATAGGTTGAGTGGTGCCTTGGTTCACCAGGGACCCTAGAATCTCTGGGAAATGAGGAAGTTGCTCTAGAGGTTGTTGAGGAATCTCTGAAAAAGGAGGGAGAGACTTCCATAACACAAAGTAACCCTGACAGATGATATAAAGAACTCGAGAGTCTGAAGTGGTGAGACACCAAATTGGAAAACAGAGAAAGCTGAAGGGGCAAAGGAGCCTGATCTAAAAGCAGGGAGGGTTGTGAAATTGTCAAAGAGAGGCTAGTTTATCAGCTAAAGGAGACTACTGGGCCACAGAAGATCTTAGGAGAGGGTCCCACCTCCCACTCTTCCTGCCCATGGAGGCCTGGTGCAGTTGTGTGCAAACAAAAGCAGATCGAGAAGAATAATTCCTCTGGATTTTAGGGATAGGAGAGACAAAAATATGTTTAAAGTCCTGCAAGACTTTGCCTTTCTTTTGAAGAGACTTAAACATGTCTGCAGCAGCAGTCCCTAAAAGATGTTTATTATCCAAAGGAGCATGAAACAACTTGGCCTTAATGTCCTCAGGCAGAGACTGAAGACAAAGGCAAGAATAACACATCATGACAGACCCAAAAGCTGCAGCCCTAGAAGAGGCATCAGCAGCATCACAACTACACTTAGTAGAATGGCGAGCCATTTGAGAAGCAGAATCTAAAAAAGATAAGGCAGAAGATTTGCATTCAGAATCAGGGAGATCAGAAATAAACTGACAAGCCTGAGCAATCAAGACCAAAGTATACATGGTCATGTAGGTCTGGTAATTTTACAGCCCAAAAGGCCAAAGTAGAAGCGGTGTAAACTTTCTTACCAAACGTCTCTATTACCCTACTGTCGATATCAGAAGGCAAAACCTTAGAAGGTTTGTCAGAAGACCATCATGAGACAGGTTAGTTTTTACCCTTCTGATGTGTTGTTGCGATACTAATCCTGCTCAGTACGAGAGGAACCACAGGTTCAGACATTTGTTGCATGTGCTTGGCTGAGGAGCAAATGGTGAGAAGCTACCATCTGTGGGATTATGATTGAATCCCTCTAAGTCAGAATCCCACCTAAACATAAATACCACAGGGTAGCGGATCTCCGGTTGGCCAGGGATAGCCGGTCTTACGGTTGGTGAAGAACGCCACTCGTCACTGGGTCAGAGTGTGGATGGAAGGCGGCTGCCTCTCTCCAGCAGTGCACTGCATGTTCGTTGGGAACCAAGTGCTAAATCATTTGCAGGGTCAGCAGGACATAGGTTCATAGGTAGGTACCAGGCTGTCGGCCCTAGAGCCTATACAAGCCTAGCCAGAAAGGTACCCGGGCCTTTGCCACCCAAGAAAATTATTTTCCTGTGCCCCTGTCGAGCAGAGCCACAGAGGTGATCCCCGGGGTGAATTTCCTATTTCCCATCCAATCATCAAAATTTTTCTTGAAGAGTGCTAATGAGGAGCTTTGTTTGATATAGGTAGGTAGTTTATTCCAGAGTATGGGAAGTCTCTGGGACAAGAATCTATCCCTCCAGCATGTTCTGTGTATGGTGGTGGCAAGGTTTAGGTCCCTAGCGCATGTAGCTCGGAGGGATTGGGATTTCTTTAAGTGGAGCATGCCCAACAGCTATGGTTTTGACATAGCTTTGTATGTTAGGCAGAGATCGCCTCTGAGTAGGCGATATGCAACAGAGTAAAGCTGGAGTTTTTTGAGACAGTCTGCGTAGAGCATCTGTTTGAGGCCAGTAATCCTCTTTGTGAGGTATTTCTGCGGCCTTTCCAGTTGTTATAGATGTCTTGTGAGGTACATACCAAAAGGGGCGTTGTACTCTATAATGGGTCTAATGAGTGACGAGTAGAGGGGAACAGTGACCTTTTTTTTTTCCTGGATGAGAAACCTTTTGTGATGAGGTTTGCCATGTAGAAGGATTTCCTGACTACTGTGGCGATGTGATTATCAAAGGAGAGACTACTGTCCACCTGTGTCCCAAGGTCTCTTATCACACTTTCGGTGTTACCACCTATATGGTAGCTCATGGATACAGAGGTTTTACCAAAGGGGATGACAGTACACTTTTTGGCATTGAGCTTGAGGCCATGGCTTTGCCACCAGGCATCTGTCTCAGTGAGGCCCTTTTGTAGGATGTCCACATTGTTAGGAGTTCCAGTTATGGCTCCTAGTTTGCAGTCATCTGCAAACTTAGTTAGCCAAAGACCTTCTGTGTTAGCCTGTACTTCGGAAAAGTAGATACCAAACAGGAGAGGACCCAGGACTGAACCCTGTGGTACTCCACTTGTCACTGGTCTGAAGTCAGATTTGGAGTCTGCTACTTTCACAGTATGGGTTCTGTCAGTGAGCCAGTTGGCAACCCATCTTGTGACATAGGGATTTATACCTAGTTTAGTGAGTTTATCTATAATTCCAGAGTAGGGGATGGTGTCAAAAGCCTTGGCGAGATCTAGATAGGCTGTGTGAACCACCTTACCCTCATCTATGGCTTTGGTGACTGCTTCAAAGAAGATAATCAGGTTTAGGAAACATGGTCTGACTTTTACAAACCCAAACTGGGTAGGGTCCAGAGTTTGGAGATTACCAATGTCTTTATTTATAAGTTCCATGATACATTCCATGGCCTTGCAGACCAGGCTCGTTAGGCTAATGGGGCAGTAGTTCCCAGGGTCCGTGGTGGCTCCCCCTTTGTGGAGTGGGATAACCATCGCTGTGCGCCATTCAGTAGGCACAATCAAAACATTTAAATAAAAACTGAAAATTCTCAGGAATATTATAGAACCTATCAGCTTAGGAGGCTGAGAATCAGGAGAATTGGACGCAACAGTAAAAGTATCTAACATGGCAGCCAACACAAAAGGAACTGCTGATGGTTTAAAAGTATCCACATGAAGTAACTCATATCTTCTCTGAATATTAGCCACTTGAAGAATCTTGTAATAAATTTTTTTGACGCTAATGGTGTTCATACAAGTTTTTTCCATTAAGTGTTCTCCAGTGGCCATTGTGTTTTTTTTTTTAAACAAAGTTTTTTTTTTTTTTTTTTTTCCATACTGGTGTTGTTTAGTTGGTTGCTCAGTTTGAGCTATACATGTGGCTGATTCTGGAGATGAATTACTGAACTTGACGGTGCATTCAGTTCCTGATGGTTAAGACAATTTACTAAGGGTATTGATATCTACAGTTGAAGGAATGCAGAAACCCTTCAATTTTTGGTTACCCAAAGCAAGGGGGCTAAGAAGCAGAAATCTTCTGGTAGCTCGGTCAGTTCCGAAGACGAAGTTCGAACGGTCATCAGTGTGACTATGAAGAGATCAGATGGTGAGCACCAGAACAACATTGATAATTTAAAAACTGTAGCATTATTATTAGACTAAAATTATGACCCTTTTGAAAATGGTGATACCAAATGGACTGAAAGGATTAATCTTAAAGAATTTAGAGAACACCTAATGACTTTAGAAAAGTGCCTAAAGATGTTTAGGGCACTGGTGATCGAAAATAAATATTTCTGAACATTGTATTTCCCTTAACATGGTTTCCAAAGGCTTACATTTATTTAAAAGCCCCAATAGAGTTACTCCCCAGGACACATTTTACAATGAATTGGTTGAATTCTTTAATGCTGGGTTACAGTTAATGAAATTGTTAATCAAACGTAATACTGTTACCATGGGTCATGTTAAAAACAAAATGCTTTCTCTTGCAAAGTTATTATGAATGTATTGTCAGGCATCACACTTACAGCATGTATATGAAGAGACTATTCAAAGTGTTGAAAAATTTGAGAGGCTAATAGTTATTAGAAAAAAACAAAAAAACTGCAGTGTGATAAACTAGCTTATGCCAATAAGACTGCTTACTTTAGTTTCACAAACACCTCAATGAACAACTCTACAGGATTTGCAAATAAGGGCCAGGCTTCTTTAAGACAAAAGGACAGTTAAGTTAGTCCATTATAGCCAATAAAGAAGATGAAGACAACACTTCTGAACATGATAATGTCATTGAAGAAGTATTTATCGAAGGATCTATGGAGTCTACAAGAAACGAGATGACGATAGAACTCCCTTACAAACTTAATGGTCATTTAGAGCAAAATCATAAAAATATCTCAGAAAAAGGTAATTCAGAAAACAGGCAGAGCAGAAGAAAGATGAGAGGACGATGTAGTTTAGAGAAATGTTGAAATCTTATCAACCAACAAGGTATGCAGTCAAAATTGTTAACCTATCTGATTTTTGTTTAGCTGCCAAACATTGTAAAGTGCTCAGGCTAAGTATTACATTTTGTAGCAAGCCATAGGGCTAATTTGGCAACTCTTCTTACAACTTAAATTGTTTACTCCTAAGGTAAATCAAAACTATTTGTTAAAAGACATTGCTTTTTTTACCACCTTCAAGAAACCTTCTGTGTATAATCCTAGTTTAAATTACACTATTAAGATGTTTGAAGAGTTGTGTGAAAGAAGTTAAGGAAGCATTACATCAAAAAAGTAGATTTAAATTTTACAATATGACTCAAGCTGAAGTTCAATCATTTTTTGAGCTATGCGTTAAAGAAAATGTATGGTTCATGAGACCCGACAAAGGGGGAGGGCTGATTGTCATGAATGAGCATAAATACAAAGAAACAATGTTATGTTAAAGAATACTGATGGATAATTGGAAGTTAACATAGGTAAATTACACAAGAGTTACAACTTAATTAAAAGTTTATTGTATGAACTTCTGATGAATGTTTATATTACTTATGGTTTGTTTGATTTTGTGAATATAGATTCTCTGAAGTTAGGTGTCCTTTTTGGGATACCTAAACTACACAAAGATTTAAATGACCCTCCTTTTCATCTTATTGTATCTACACCCAATAATATATGTGATGGTATCGCCTTATATTTAGACAACCTATTTAACTCTTGGTACAGAATTTAGAGTCCTATTTGAGAGACTGTAGGGATCTTCTTAAGTTAAGAGATTTTATTAGTAATTATGATTACAAGCATGAAAATATCAATTTTATTATTGTAGATGTTAATGCATTGTTTACATGTATACCACATGTTGAAGGTGTAGAGGCATTAAGGGGATATTTAACAAAGTATACCACCTTTTCATCTGATCAGATATACATGTGTTGTACTCTGAACGGAAGTTATTTTGGAAAATAACTTTTGTATTTGATAAAAAATATTTTAAGCGGGGTCGGGGAGTAACAATGGGGGCTAGTGTAGCCCCATCCTTTGCCAATTTGGTATTAGGGTGGTGGGGACAAAAGTTTCTAGTAAATGTCTGCTTTTTAAACGGGTAGTGTTATATAAACGTTTTGTTGATGACCTCCTCTTTATTGTAGACTTGAAGGGAAAGGAGGTAGACAAGTTTATTGAATAACTAAACAGGACTTCTGATTGCGTAAAGTTGAAAATCAGTGGATTTGGTAGACATGTACATTTTTTGGATATTAATTTGGAGTGGGACATATTTAACAAGGAGATGAATAGTAACATTTTTAGGAAAGAGATATTTTCAAACAATTATTTACATTTTAAAAGCAGCCATCTCAGTTTTATCAAGAAAAATATACCAAGGGAACAAATCATTCGTGCATCTAGAATAACTACTAGAGAAAGTGATTTTTTAAGGGAAATTACTACAGTTATCGAAATGTTTAGAGATAAGGGGTTACAATGAAGAACTGCTGTATACAGCAGCATTAGAAGTATATGAAAAAAGCGAAGTTTTCTTTAAACCAGTTATAAAGGGAGGATATACTCCAAGCATAAAGAAAAACAATAGTGATTGGAGTTCAGCTTTTAAATTAGAGATGTCAGTAGACTCTGGGTTTGTTAAGAATAGTGTGTTCAAACAAGTTTTTTTTTTCCATTAAGTGTTCTCCAGTGGCTGTTGTGGTTTTTAAACAAAATTTTTTTCCATATTGGTGTTTTTTTAGTTGTTAATTCTCAGGTTCTATAATATTCCTATCAGCTTTCTTCGGAGTAGGAGGGTGAGAATCAGGAGACTTGGAAGCAGCAGTGAAAGTATCTAACAAGGCAGCCAACACAAAAGTGAGCTGCTGATGCTTTAGGAGTATCCACATGAAATAACTTGTAATATCTTTGAATATCAGCCACTTGAGAAGAATCCCACTTCAAGTATTCCATATTCTTAGTAATTGTGCCCCCAAAGGACAGTTCCTCAAAAGGGTACTCAAGGCTAACAGACTCCAAAGTAGAAGTCATCTGTGAAGAACAAGAGAAAGACCCCTCATCAGTCACTGAATCATCATCTGAGGAATCTGGTTCCCTAAGCCATTTAGAAGGGGTAGAAGAACAAGGAGGAGCATGTACCAAAACTCCTTGAGGAGGCAGCCATCAAGGCAGAAAATAAGCCCTGAGTAAACTTCTGCTATTCCCTTTGAGGATGGACTGATAGGCTTCGTGGTTTCAACCATTACCATGATATTCTATGTCAAGCTTCATATGAGGAAATTCCAGTGGTATCTGGATTCAGGACCAGAATTCTCTCAGTCAGCATATTCCAATCCTTCCTTGTCTGTTTCAAGAATTGTACTGGTGGGCCATATCAGGTAGACTTGAATCTGGGGTTCCCATTGTACAACCTCTGCCATCCCAAAGCGTTGCAAGAAATGCTTCGGACTTTGCATTAGGAGATTGGTCCCAAGAAACCAAGGCTGATGGTGTATGGAGCACCTTACTCAGAGTTGCATCTATATCAAAGAGATGATGGCTCTGATCAGTGGTCTTGAAGTTATGCACAAACTGTCGACACCAGGTGCTCCAAGTAGTGACAGACAACACCAACGTTGTGTGATACATAAACAAGGTTTGATAAAATCTTACCCACTTTGCAGACTACGATATCTTGAGAAGTAGCTGTTCAGCACAGTTTATTTTTTTCTACTAGCAGTATAAATTCCCTCCCTTCTGAACACAGGTGCAGACTCCTGTAAGCAGGTTCTGGACAGACCCTTACGAGTGTGTGTTAAACGGAGGTCTTCCTTCAGCTCATCCTTCATTTTTGGCATTCCTCATATAGGCTGTTTTCATTGATACACAGCAGGCAACTAAATTTATTCTCCAGGACTCTTTGCAGTTAATTAATGGCAACATATGCCTTCTTAGTAACTTGGAATGGGAAGTTTCTGTATGCCTTTCTACCTTTTTCTCAGATTCCCAAAAAAAAGATAAGGAAGGGCAATCTGAAGTTTCTTCTGCTGACTCCTTTTTGGTCAATACAGCATTGTTCTGGCTTCTCAAGGAATTGGCCTGGGGTAATTGCCAGAATCTTCCTGTATTGGTAGATGTACTTAAGACAAGTGGTCATAATAATCAGATCTTGAAATCACAGATTCGGATGATACAGTTTTTATTTTTTTAAACATTTTAGACTTAAGACATAGGCAAACAAATATTAGCAGAAAACAAACCATTTTAACGATTTTCCATTTAAGTGCAGTGTTCTCCTTTTTCTTTCAGCTTTTTTTGATTAGGGGTCACCACAGCAGAACAGTCCGCAGAACAATTGACAGTGGAGCTTGTTGAGTTTTATGGTGTCGAGTAGCCAGCCCAGCACCCAACCTTCCACAGGAGGCACCCATGCACACACACCTAGGGCCAATTTAGAGTTTCCAGTCCACTTACAGCATATCTTTGGGATGTGGATAGAAACCAGAGCACCCGGAAGAAACCCACACAACCACAGGGAGGAAATGTAGATTCCACACTAAAGGCACCACAGCATAAAATCGAACAGGAGAACCTCTTGCTGTGAGGCAGCAAAGCTAATCGCTGTACCATTGCGGCCGCCCTTCCATTTAAATACAGTATACATCACATATTGGGTGATACAGCTGTAATTCTTTTCCAGTACTGGGTCTCTTGGGATGTGCCCCAACTTTTAAATAGACTAGAAGGCCTAATATCAGAAAGTCTTGTATATCAAAGTGGAAATGTTTTTCTGTCTGTTGTCAAAAAAGAGGACATGTTCCCGGTAAAGCAGGAGTACCAGTGGTCCTTCAGCATTTCTGAGTTGCATTAAGTCTCACTTATCTTAAATTTTTAAGTACATCTTCCTGTCATTTTTGCTTGGCCAATGCAGATCGTCCTTTATCTTATTCTAATCAGGATCAACTGATCTGAAGTAGTTAACTTCATTTGATCAGCTACCTGTGGGTATTGGATCCGACCTCAGATCCGAGCCGACAGCTTTCCAAGCTAAAAGATCCGAGCTCTCAGCTCCTCCCCTTTACCCATAATACACTGCTACCTCCCTCCAGTCCTTAGATTTCGTTTGCCGCGGCTTCTGACAGCTTAAGTGACGAGCTCTTGGCGTTGGTGAGAGTATCTAAAACTATTTTAAAACTCTTTTTCTTAAATTTTTTTTGTGTGTTTGTGTGAGTCTAGTAGGCCCTTAATTTTCTGTATCTGTAATTTTCGGATTTTTTTTGTGGTAAATTGTGTAGAGTATTAGTTTTTTTCCCCTCACCTTTCTTGTGTGTGTGAACGTGCGATGGCTGAGGAGCCTAAGGCCATTTTTTCTAAATGCACTGAGTGTGGTCATAAGCTGTCCCCAGTGGATGGCCATGCTCAGTGCGTTCCCTGCCTGGGGGTGGCCCACTTCTGTTCGGGCTGCCAAGTGTGCGCAACCTTTAACCCCCGGGCTGTGAAGGATAGGAGGAATAAGTTAATCCTGGCGGGACTCTTGCCCGCAGATTCCTCTTACTCCTCTCACTCAGTGGCACCAGCCGCGGCTGCGGCTGTCCAACCTTCAGCTCCCCCTCCCTGGCAGGGACTCAACCTCTCTGTGTCCCAGGGAGAGGGGGACTCTTCTAGCAAAGAGAAAAGGCATAGGGAGAAGGACCGGCATAAGAGCCACAAGCGGCGGGCAGAGTCTCACCCCTCTGCTCCGCCTGCTAAATTTCTCCGGAGCCGGAGAAGGAGTCCCGGTCTCCCTCGAGGCCGTCTAGGCAGCCTTCCCGGCCGCCTCGACGACCTCTTCAAGGTCTACTCGAAGTATGTCTGATGCTGATATGGACCGGCTGATGCGTCGATTCCTGCAGGCCCAAATGTAGATGGGGGTGCTTGTGCCTCCCCCCCTCTGGGGGGGAGCTCAACCCTTTCTTTGCCCCAATTACTCCTTCTCCGATTCACTATCAGATTTCGGAGCCTTTCCATCCAAGCCGTCTTGGATCCGGGGAGTCAGCGCCGACAGTGGTGGCTACTTCGATTCCGACCGTACCCCCGAGTGTGTCAGATCCGACCTCTTGGGCCGAGAGCCGAGCTTCGGATCCACAGGGGTCAGTGTGTCTTCAGCTCCATTTCGGTTAGAGCACACTACCCTTTCGGGTCCGATCGCGTCAGCTCCGACTCCGGTCCTCACATCGGAGCCGAGGGGGCTACACTTGGAGCCAGGAGAGAGCGTCTCGCGCTCGGCTTTTGACGTGGTGGAGAGGGTGCTGTCGAGGAGTTCCAAGTCCAGGTCCGGGCTGTGGATCCACCCCTCACTCCCTCGCATTTGGGCCTGTCGTCCATCGTCCGGCCCCAGGGACAGCCTGCACCGACACTCCAGTTGGTTCCCATAGGGGAATAGGACCCCTTGGGTCAGGCCTCCTCTGACAGTCCCACCAAGGAGGTCCCTCACAAATTAAAGTGCAAGAGGAGGCACTTCGTCCCCCCCCCCCCCCGAGTCCCTCACAGAGGACACAGACTTAGAGGAAGGAGAAGGTTCCCCAAGGTCACCCCCTGAAGACATCTCCTTTAGGGACATTATGGAAATGCTGCGTATTAGAGGGGGGTGGTCAGTCCAAAAAACCTTCCTCAGATGAGTCTGTGTTTCTGGAGGCGTTCGACGCAGGCCCGTCTACCTCTTGGGTGTCCCCCCTGACAGATCCCCTGGTAGACTTGATTACTACCAGGGCTTGGAAGGAGCCGGACACTGTGTAGCCAATCCCTAGAAGACCGGACAAGATTCTTAGTCCTCCCCCTGACAAACAGGCATGGAATAAAGGGTCCCCAGTAGATGCCATGGTGGTGGCGGCTGCTACTAAGAAGGAACTAGCGCAGGAAAGTTCCTTGGTCCATCCTCCTGATAAGGAGTATCGGATGATGGACCATATTGGAAAGCAGATGTTTGCTTCAGCCACCTTTTCTATAAGGGCGCTGAATTATCTGGCACACGTCATTAGACTCCAGCGGGATCTGATAAAAGCATATGCTGGAGCTCCCCCAGAGTCCATGGCGGCTGAGGATAAACGGACTTTCTCGGTTCGCATGGCCACTCTAAAGTCAGTTTCTAACACTTCCATGCGGCTTCTCTCCCATGCCATGGAGGGAGCGGCTAGAGCCAGCGGGGCAGGGGTCGCCTTGTGGCGCCACGCCTGGCTTCGCCTTTGCGGAACCCTTCAAGGCGTCCTTCGCGAACGCACCCTTTGACAGTTCTACGCTATTTGGCAAAATCATCTGCGACACGCTGCTCCAGAGCGAGGAAGACGCTGTCTGCCTTTGGGATCCGCTTCTCGAATCCTCAAAGGTCCTTCTCAAGGAACCAGAGAGGGCAAAAGAAGATGTGGTTCCAGAAGTCCCAGCAGTCCCGTCCCGCTCTGGACCCTTCATCGTTCAGAGGCGGAGGAGGACAAGGTGGACGCCGGCCCAGAGGCAGAGGGGAGCCAAAGAATTGTGGGTCCAGAGAACCCTTCTCGGGCCAACCCCAGTACCAGCCCTGAGGGCTTGCCCGGCTGTCCATCTCTGGAGGCAGTTGGAGGGTGGTTTTCAGAGCACCTACTAAGATGGGAGTCCATTACGACAGATCGTTGGGTGCTCCGAATAATATCCAGAGGTTACACTATCCCCTTTCTGAATCTTCCCCCACGAACAAAGCGCCTTCCTGATGTCCCATCCAATCAGATGGAGGCTGCAGCTTCAGGAATAAAGAAGTTGCTAGAAAAAAGGGCCATCCAGCAGGTCCCCCCAGAGCAATCTGGGTTAGGCAGTTACTCCAGGTTCTTTTTGATGGCAAAAAAGACGGGGGACTTGAGGCCAGTTCTCGACCTGTCAACTCTAAACCTGTTCATTGCCAAAGAGACATTCTGGATGGTCACTCTGCAATCTATTCTCCCTCTTCTACAGGAGAATGACTGGATGTGCTCCATAGACCTCAAGGATGCGTACTACCACATTCTCATGGACAGATGGTCCAGAAGGTTTCTCCGCTTTCGGCTAGGAGCCAGTCATTTTCAGTTCAGGGTTCTCCCGTTCGGCCTCACCACAGCCCCTGGGTGTTCACCAAGGTCATGGCAGTTGTAGCAGCCCAGCGGACAGGTTGCGCAACTTGTCACTTCATGTAATAGCTCTCCTACAGTCCCCTGCCCCGCCTGCAGAATTGGTCCTGAGAGCCCTAGGTTCCATGGCGGCAGCCATCAAACTTTCACCTCTGGTGCAATTACACATGAGAGTTCTTCAGTGGACTCTTCAGGTTCAATGGTCTCTCCTCCTTCATCCATTGGATTGTCCGATTTCCCTAAGCAGGGTTTGCAGGAACTCCCTTCTGTGGTGGCTCCATTCCCAAGAGCTGCGGGAAGGGAGACCGTTTGTGATGCCTCAACCCCAAGCCACGCTGACCACGGACGCTTCTCGCCTCAGGTGGGGGGGGGGGCATTCCATGAGCAGAACCGTCCAAGGCACATGGATCCCGTTAGAGACCGTTCTGCATATCAGTGTCCTGGAGATGAGGGCGGTGCTTCTAGTGTTGCAAGCCCTTCAAGACCTTCTTCCTCTGGGGACTATTGCAATTCAGACAGACAACATGGCAGTAGTCTGGTACATCAACAAACAGGGAGGAACCAGATCTTACCCTTTTTGTTGAGTGCCCATTCCCAAACTCTCATAGCCTATTTCCACCAACCGCTTTCTGATAGCAACGCACATTCCGGGTTGGTCCAACATTCTAGCGGACAAGCTGAGTCGCTCAATCCTCACACCTTATGAGTGGTCTCTAAACCCATCAGTAGCGAATCACATCTTCCTCAGATGGGGTCAGCCTTACTGCGATCTTTTCACTTCTCCTTCAAACGCAAAATGCAGCGAGTTTTTCGCTCTGATTCCCCCAACAGGGGAGAGCCCCAGAGACTCTCTGGTTCATGCTTGGCCCCCCGGTCTTCTTTATGCTTATCCTCCTCTTCCGCTAATGACAAAATTTCTGCAGAAAGCTCATCGGTTGGGGAGCAAAATAATCCTCATAGCCCCATTCTGGCCTCGCCAGATCTGATTCCCTTACCTGCGGTCTCACAGTGTATCTCCTTCTTGGCTCTTAGATCCCATTCCGGATCTGATCTCTCATCCTGCGGGATTATAACCTCCGAACCTGGATGACCTCAAGCTCACGGCTTGGTTGATCCAGTTCCACTGATAGCTAGGAATCCCTGGTATCTCGTCTCCCGTAAAATCTATTCTGGTGGCAGCGCATAAACCTTCTACCAGGAAGATCTACAGAAGTAAATGGAAGCATTTTTCCATCTGGGCCAAACATAGGGATTTAGACCCCTTTACTGCTCCCATTCCAATGGTTCTTGAATTCCTGTCCCATATTTTCTACCAAGGAGCCAGTGCTTCTACAGTCAAAGTCCAAATGGCAGCCATTTCTCATTTCCACATAGGGGATAACTTTGGTCCCTTAGCGTCCGCTAAGATATGCAAAACCTTTTTGAAAGGCACCTTTCTGTTGAGACCTCCGGTCAAGAATGCAGTTCCCCCGTGGGACTTGACCTTGGTTCCTCAGGCACTGACGGGCACACCCTTTGAACCTGCAGCTTCGGTCGAGTTAAAATTCTTATCTTGGAAATCGGCCTTCCTGATTGCAATTACTTCAGCCAGAAGGGTAGCTGAACTTCAAGCCCTTTGTATGAAACCCCCGTATCTGGTCTTCCATAAGGACAGAGTGTCTCTCAGGACTAACCCTTCATTCTCGCCTAAGGTGGCCTCCGAAACCAATATCAACCAAACCATTGACTTGCCTGTTTTCCTTCCCATCTTTCAGAACAAAGGGGAATACAGGCTGCACTTATTGGATGTGCACAGACAATTGCGTTTTTACTTGCACAGGACAGAGGCTACTCGGAAATCGGATCAAATCTTTGTGTCTTTCGCTAAGCCATCTTTGGGAAAGCCTATTACAAAAATTACCTTAGCGAGATGGATATCACACTGCATCGTTCACGCTTATTAGCTTCCGGCTGGCCTGAACCCTTGGGGGTTCATGCCCACTCTACCCGTTCTATGGCTACTTCTGCAGCATTCTGGTCAAAAGTTCCTCTAGATGACATCTGCTCAGCAGCTACTTGGTCCTCTTCTCATACCTTCATTTCTCATTATAAGTTGGATCTGATATCCAGAGGTAGGGCAGCATTTGGCTCCGCAGTGCTCCGGAATATCCTTCCTTGAGGACCGCCCAAGGTTTTTGGTAGCTGGAGACTCTGTCCCACAGGCTGCTGATCAAATGAAGTTAACTACTTCAGATTAAGAAGTTATGTACTCACCATAACGTTCCATCTGAGTAGGTAACTTCATTTGTCAGCAACCAACCCCCCCCTTCCCCCTAGCCTGTTTCATGGTTTTATCCATGACGGAAGGTTTTCCTTTGTCATGCGTCAAGTTAGTGTTCCTCTTTCGAGTGTCTTAGATGGTTGTTCTTTTGTTGGGTGCATATTTGGCAAACTCGATCTGAGGACTGGAGGGAGGTAGGGTATTATGGTAAAGGGGAGGAGCTGAGAGCTCGGATCTTTTAGCTTGGAAAGCTGCTGGCTCGGATCCGATACCCACAGGTTGCTGACAAATGAAGTTACCTACTCAGATGGAACGTTATGGTGAGTACATAAATTCTTATTTCTCAAATTCTCCCCATTAAACTTCCAAAAGAGAGTGGCTCCTGCTTGGGACTTGAATTGCACCTTGAAAAGGCTAATACTCCTCTTTTCTTGGAAGTTCTTGACCTGGAAGACTGCTTTAATAGGAACCTTCACTTCAGGGAGAAGAGTTTGAGTTACAGGCACTGTTGTGTACTCCTCCTCTGTTTATGTTTTTTTTTTGTTTGTTTTTTCCTTGTAAGGATAGAGTTAGTCTTTCAACTAAACCTTCTTTTTATGTCTTAAGTGGTTTCTTTCTTTACTTATAATCACTCTTTCCAAATCCCCAAAAGATGGGAGAAAGAATTCTTAATTTCTTAAATGTTCATAGGTAACTTTTGATTTCATTTAGAAAATAGAAAAGATTTGAGAATGACTGATCAATTGTTTATATCCTTTGCAGGTAAGAAATTTGGGCTTTCAGTTTCTAAGCATATTTCCAGCTGGATCTGTAATGAACTTCTGTTGTGATACACATATTGGCAAATAGCTCCTGGGCTTAGAAAACCCCCACTCAATCGAAGCAGTGTCTACTTCAACTCTTGCATGATAGCCCTTGAACTCAAACTGTTCTAGCAGCCATTCGGTCCTCTGTCCATGCCTTCACTAAACATTACAAGCTTGATGGTCAGTCTAGAGTGAGAACTAGATTAGCTAAGGCTGTCCTTCATGGCATCATGAATTTGGAGGGAGTACCCCTTTTCTTCCACAGAGTCTGCTCTAAGGTCTGGGAGTCATCTCAAGTGTAAAGAATATTGCAACAATTATTAAGTGAGAAGAACATAGCACAACTGTGTAGGTAACTTACCTTAATGGTGATATTCAAATCGAACAATGATGTACCAGTACCCTTCATCCATGCCCTTTTTGAGTGTCCTCCTCAAGTTTTACCTTTTAGCAATGGGGAATATTATCCCTGCCCCCCCCCCCCCAACAAACGTACTTCTTGCATCATGTTTTAACTTGCTTGTACTATTTGTATGTCATGATTCAAATGCACATTACTTTAGGAAGCTGGTCTTTTTGTGTATAGTTTTATTACCTTGACAAGAAATGTCTTAATGTGGCACAGATGTGCATTTCTCTTATACCAACATGCTTATTGCATGTGTAGAGCATACTTGCACTTTGAGAGGGGAAGGATTAAGAAACATCCTCTTTTATTTCAGACCAAGATACCCATAGCCAGTACACAAAGCTCGAAGTCACAGTGCACAGACTACAGTCCTTTAAGGTCCACTGAGACTTCATCCACTCACAGTATTTTTCCCTATCTTGCAAATTTGCACTGCATGTTCAGTATCCACAAATGAATGTTACAGCATGCAGTATTTCCTTGCCAATAAACATAAATTACTGATTATTACTTCCCTTATTTTCCCAACTTGTACACCAGACATCAAAACCCATTTTTGTGTAGATGTCTTTTCTTTGATTAGCATTTCTTCCTCTGTCATCATCTCATCCAATAATCTTTTTTGTGTCAATATACAAATACCAGTGGGCTTCTTCCATATACATGTAATGCATGTTTTCTCTTAGTAACCTTATCACTACTAGGAGTACCTGTTCTTGTTTTGTCAATTCTTCTTCTGACTGTCTGACTGTCAATCTTTTAGGAACAGAGATGGATGTAATTCTGGTCTAACAGCATTCCCCATCACTTTCAGTAGGAGTTTTGATACTGCTCTTTTAAATTAAGCTAATTTTGGATAGACATAAAAAATGTGAGCCTAACGTTACATCACCTTTGAACAACATCCCAGATTTGCTTTTGGGAAGATTTTCTTAATCCTGTCTGGAGTATAAAAATATTTATACAGACACTCCTATCTGAAGAGCTTAAATTGTATCTGTGTAATTTTGCTGGGAATAGTCTATGCTTACCTCACTGTGGTGTTTGTTTTCTGACAAAAGGCAGTACATTTAAGTCCATCTATTAGACATTCCATCCTAGTAAAATTTAATTCAGAACAGTTTAGGGTGGCTGAACTCAGTGTCTGTAAAAAGAAAAAAAAAAAAAAAAACCTTGCCTAAAATGTAGGCCCTCCTGCAACTTAACTACATTCATAGAAATGTAATTAGATGCATGATGTCAAAGCACTGAATGTACTCTTTGTATTCCTGGGTTTTGTTCTCATGTCATCAGATCTGTTGGCAGTTGTAAAAGAGTGTCAAGGATGTTGTCACTTCCAGGACCCCACATTTGAACTCTTAGATGTGCAAATCACTAAGAATTACCACTTCATAGCTAGCTTTAGAGTAGCCCTGTATGTCCCCTTGTGACCATGATGGCTATCTTAACACCTTAGGTGAAATCCCTTTTAATCTTAATACCCTTCCATTGGGAGGCTTCAAGTGTCAATAAGTAAACTTGACTGGGATACACCACCAATGGTCACTATAACCACTGCTTCCTTGACATTATGAATGCTAACTCCCTTGTACACATAGTTAACATTAACTATCTTACTAGAGGTCAAAATTCCCTTGGTCTTGTCTTTAAAAATAAGGCCACTTCTGCCACTAATTGCACACCTCCATATGTATCATATTCCCTCTAAATTTGTTTATAAATTCGTAACCTTTTCCTTTAAAACTGGTAGGACTTCCCCTACAAATTCCTCTTTGTTTAGGGAGCTCTGGGAAGCTGTTGTAATGTTTGGGACTCCATTGCTAAGGCTGCTGCCAATGCCTCTGACTTCTACTTCATCTTTAAGTAGTTTAGTTAAGTAAGTGGCTATCGCTACCAATTATAATGAGAAATATATATGCAAACAATTGTGGTGGAACTTTGTAACAAGAAAAGGAAACTACTTAATGCTTGTAAGGTCTCAATCTCTCTGTCTTAAAGAACACAGTTAATCAAACTAGCAAAGTGCTAAACCGGTACCAATAGGAAGCTTAATGTTTGAATTTGAACTTTAAAATAATCACTGAAACCAAAATAACTACATATTTTTCTATAAATGTACTGAGTTTAAAAAACGCTAACACTTTGGAATGTTCAGAGCTAATCCACAGTAAATACTGCCCACTGTGACAAAAACAACGTAGTTAATATCCTAGCTATCACATTTATTGCAAATTGTACTCCACCCACAGTTGTAACTATTACACAGATGTCAGAGTCCCAGCGACCTTTAATTATTATGGAAAACGTTCTCTCAGCTCTCTGTAAATTTAAGGACACATTATCCTTGGACCCTGATAACATAACAGATTGCTTGACTATCAGTACCAAATATGGTCTATTTGAGCTCCTACACCCAACCTGTTTGCATTTGTCCTCCCCACTGGTTACATTTCTGAAGCTTGGAAAACAGCCAGTATAACACCATTACATAAGGAGTGGACCATTACAGACCCTGGTAACTACAGTGCCTTTAGCTTCATTAACATCATATGTATAGCTATCTAATGCATCTCAAACCTCATTAATCTGGACTGTTGTCAATTCAGTTTTGTAAAAGGGCAGTCCTGTGTCCCTTAAATCTTGTTAATTTATATGAAGAAATTCATTGAAGAAGTGGGATAGCAGTTATGCGGTATATCTGGACCTGTTCGTAGCCTTTGCTATTTCCCATGCAGGCATTATTTACAGACTTGTAAATTTGACCATAAATCCATACCTTGTGCAATAATTGATAGACCCCATGTGTTTAGAGTTGCAGGTACCACTTCTGGAAGAAAAAAAGTTCACAGTAGTGTACCACAGAGCTCAGTGCTGGGCCATCTCCTGTTTGGCACAAGTTTGCAGGAATTCATGCCAACACCGCTGTTTTATGTTTGTCTAAGTTTGCAGACAACTATAAATTGGAAGATATGTATTCCTTCAGTCACTCAGTGTTGCTTCAGCATAGTTCAACTGTGTTAACAAATGGTATTGACAGCGTTGTCTAACTGTGTAAAAATGTAATATAGTTTATTTTGGTAAGCAAAACCTTCAGTATCTTAGCATGTAGGTGACACACACCAAGTCAAACCCTGCTCTAGAGGATCAAGGCCTCCTGTGTAATTGGATTGGCAGCCATAAATTCTTCCTTGGTCGATCTTGTGTTGCCCTTCTTGAGTCTGGAGGGAACCTTTAGACTTGGTTTATTGGCTAGACTTAAAATGGTCTGTAGACTAATCACATAGAACTTTCCTATTTGTCTTCAGGCATTTTAGGAGTTCACTTGGTGCTAACAAACTGTCAAATGGAAGTGTAGTGAAACTGTATTTTCTTAATGCTGTATTAAACTTGCACAGTCAGGAGTTTAAGCTACCTTCCTGATACTGTATTAAATGCACACAGTTTGGAGTTTGCTCATCAGATTTATCAAAGCCTGATTAGCCCTTGTTTATATCTAGTACTAAGAAAAGCTTATCATTTGGCTAGGTTAAAACCACTTCATCCACTGCAGGCATAAGGTAATGCTGTCTTGTAATTTAGTATTTATATCTTGCCTAGTACAAATGTAGATCTTTCAACATTTATTGTACTAGTCATGCTGTTCTCACTTTATTTCTAACTGCTTCTTAATCACACTTAAGCTTTTCCATGTGATGTTCTTGTGGTTAGAGTGAGATCTACTAGTATTTTGCTTGTTGCATATGTCAGTCGCATTACTTCAGGTTTTTATTTTTATGTAATAGTCTTCTACTAAGCTCCAAAGCATGCAAACAAGACAGCATGATCATGAAAGATATTAATTGTAGGATAGTGTACCTCCTCAGAAATGTCTGTGTTGCTTTGCAGCTGATTAATTATACATAACACACTTGATTTTTAATGTTCAATTTTTGTCTTAACATTTGTAACAGCATGCAAGCCCGATGGCCCAGACTGTTACAAGAATTTTAAGTGTCACATTTTGACAAAAGAATTTTGAATTTATTATTTTATAGTTACATTTCAGCAAATTTTGACTCCATAGTCAGCACTTTTTTCTGAAGTGCTTTGAAAGTATCTTGAGGTAAAATATTAGACTGCACACCTGTGTAGTTTGAATTCAGCATTCTGCTTATTAATTCTCAACATTTCTTTACAAAAGTCTCTTAAGCTGCATTCCTGTTTCAATGACTGAGAGATTTAGACTTATTTGTTCCAACTCTTTTTTTTTTTCCTTCTGTTTCATCAACAAACTCATTGTTATTTCTTTTCAACACCATGCAGATTTTTGCAGGGACTTGTATTTTCTTTTGCATATCTTAGAAAACTGCACCCTTCTGATAAGGCTCTACAGAATTCCTTAAAAAGAAGACATTTCTCTCATTTTGGCCACTTTTAGTGCTACACAAGCGTTTGCTTACATGGTGGCTATTGACCAGTCTTAGGACACCTCTTCCCTCAACCCTAGATGGGCAGGCAGATGTCAGCCACTCACTCCCACCCTACCTTGCCTTCCTTTTTATTATTCAAGCCTTTGTCTAATCTCTTGTCATGGAGATTGCACTGGGTTCTTTTTCATTTACTGTCAGAGCAGGGCATATGCCACGTTTAAATGTTTTCTGCTCTTTGTGAGGTATAATTTGTAAAAGTTTTTAGTTTGGAAGGAAACATTACTACTTGCAGTACATATTTGCTGTCATCACATTTGATGCAGGGTTACACTTTTTTTGTAAGATTGCATATAAAAAAGGTTTCCTGCCTGCCAAAGACACCCTTCTTTGTGGGGTATTCTGTCTTCAGGAACTGAGGAGGGCATGCAGCAATGTGTGAGGTATGTAATGGAGCCTTGTGCATGCCTACCTGGGTCGGTGCACTCAAGTGCAAGATTCACTTTGATACCTCCCAGGGAAGAAGAAACCACTGATTTTACACTTCTCTGGAAGGTAACGGATTGTAATTTATACTTACAGTGAGCTCTCCTTTAATCTCTGCTGTTGTGACAAGTGTAGTTCAGCACAGCTGTATTGTATTTTTTGACTGAATTTCTGTTTTGGCTGAAGTGATCATTGGGAGCTTCTGCAGAAAGTGGGACATCTGGATTAGCATTTGAAATGTCAGGACCTGTTAGAGTGGGTCCAGAAATGCATAGACTGAATGGCCACAAGACCAAACTTATAATATGCTAAGTCTGAGATGCTTTTCTCAGAAAATTCCCTTTGCTCCATGGTATGGTGATCTTGAAGGTTGGTATATATACGTTAGGAAGGTGGGGTGTGGGGAATTGCAAAAATAAGTTTTAAGGAGAAGAGTAATTTTTTTCTAGATTTTCTGTTCTACTGGTTTTTAGTCACTTTTTTCATTTTTTTGGCATTCTGCATTTCTAGTGTTGACATTTTAATAGGAAGCCGTGATATCTGACCTGCCTTCTGGAGCTTTGCACCCATCCCACTCCATGCCAGGCAGATGCCATTTATAAAGGGGCATCGTCTTTTGTTCTTTCTTGCAGAAATATGGCTCTTATTGTGAGCACAGGAAAGTGGTGATCAGTCCTATGGTTTGAGACTGAGTTCATTTTGAACCCCACCCCCCCACCCCACAACAGCATTTGATAATCTTGTTCTATCCAATGTGAGAGTTCTTTTGTGAGACAGGTTAATAGTAGAAAGGGACACAGTAATGACTGGGCATGTAAGTACCACTTCAGTTTTCTTATATGAAGTCTTGATAGAGACACAATCAGTATACAAAAGGTTGTGTCATAAGACACTGAGGAACTTGGTCAGGGGTCTTGTTCATTTGACAGTAAATTTAGAAATAGTCAATAGACCGATCCTGCCTCTCTGAGGAATACTTTCTGTTTTTGTCCAACAGTGCTCCTAGACATGCATCTACATCATGTGGGAGAACAGGGATTTTGGAAGATTTCTAGAGCATTCCAAAGAATGAAGTGATTTGATTGTGGTTTGTAGAGCCTCCCAGATCTCCTATGGGAATGCAGCCTGGCAAAGGCAGTTATCTAGGTATCACAAGAAGCTCAAGGCTACAAAGTATTGCAAGTATTATGCCTCTCACCCTAGACTGTACTTTCCCCTTCTTGAGAACTGTGCCAGTCATGCCCAGTGTGAATTTAGGAATGCTCATCAAATTATCCAGGTCCAGTTTGAAGAAAGTCCATTGTAAAAGTGGAGGAGATGCTGACTAATGAATCTGTGTCTCCCACTTTGTTATACTGACCTGCTGAAGCAGGTTTAGATCTTTTGTTCTGGTATTTGTGGGGCTGCTTGATTTGTGAAGGTGCACGAGATTCTAGACTGCTGGTTCCCTCTAAGGACCCTGTAAGATGCAGAAAGAGGGACAGTGACTCGCGTCTTTTCAAGTAACTTAGAGATTTTAAGACTATGATCCTCTCTTTTAGGAACCTGTGGTGTCTTTCCAACTATTTGATATGTCTGGTGAGGTACATCCCAAAGGGACTATTATATTCTGTATTTAGTTTTATTAGCGCTGATTACAAGAGGACAGTAACATCTTTGGATTTAGATGATAAATCACCTGCACCAAGTACAAAGATTTACTGACAACTGTTACAACGTGGTAGTACTAGGAAAGGGGTTTTATAAACCCATGTTCCCATGTCTATTACTAATTTTTTATTTTGAAGTGGTGTATTGTCAGTGTTGTATGCTGAGGTAGATGGTTTGTCTGTCAGATGCATCTTTTAGCATTTAATCTAAGCCCATTGTTAGTACACCAGGCATTTATAAGTTCCTGCTGGAGGACTTTTGTGTCAGAAGATGATCTGAGAGTGACTCACAGTTTGCAGTCATCTACAAACGTGTTTAACCATAGGTCTTGATTTTTAGTCTCTGTGTCAGACAAGTAAATATTGAATAACAGCGGTCCCAGCACTGAGCCCTGTGGAACACTGCTGGCCATCTTCATGTTCTCTGATGCTGACCCTGTCACCCACAGCATGTTGGGTGTGCCTTTTAGCCAATTAGTTACCCATTTTACCAGACAGAGATCTATTTGTAGCACATTTAGTGTATTAATTATGCTAGCATGGGTGATTGTGTCAGGTGGTTTGATCAGATCAAAGTAAGGTTGTATGTACAATATTCACTACAAATGGGGTCCCTGCGCATAGGCAACTGCATGGCTCCAGACAAGTAAAGAAAAAAATGAGGCAGCAAACTGCATGCTATAGATGTATAACAAAGTATATTTAATAAATCTGACATAGTATCAAAAGAACAAAAACAGATCGGTTTTGGCCAGAATAATTACATAGCCTTCATCAGTGTTAATACAGCACATCAAGTATAGTGCAAGTTGTGATTGGATACCTCATAAATATTCATTTAATCCTGGTGGAAAAAGACCACCTAACGTAATAATCCATTTTTTCTCCTTGGAATTGAGAATAGAATGCCATACTGCTTTATTGGATTTATTCCCCATAATTTTGTCAGTAATCATAAATCTAAAAGAGGCTGTAGGGTAATTTGTTGAATGTTTATAAAGTGCACTACTGCTCTTCTTGTGTTTTATATCACTAAGATGCTCAGAAATATGCAATCTAAGTGGTCTACAGGTCTGGCCCACATAAAATGCAGAGCAGCTACACAAGGCCAAATGAATAACCCAGTCACTACTGCAATTTGCAAAGAAGCCAATATCAAAAACAGCACCACAGTTGCTGCTTGTAAATTGTTTAGACTTCATAATTCTGTTGCAGTGGCTGCAGTGACCTCAAGGCATGCAACCAATCAATTTATCCCCCAAAAATGTAGTTTGTGTTGGTCCAGTCAAAGCTGTACCTGATCCCCGTTTGTAGTGATTTAAATAAGAACCCAGGTCTTTTTCCTTTGCGGAACGAAAATCGACATTTGTCCTGGAGAAATTGTGATCGATTACTATCAGTTAACAAAATGTTCTAATGCCTCTGTACACTGTTTATCAGTAAATCAGTGTTTCTTCCATATATCGTGGTTAGTCATGTGACAGGGCTTGGTCCTTGTTATCTCACCTTGTATTTCAATAAATCTTCCCTGTTGAGTGTGGCAGCCCAGTTGCCAGCCTCTAAAACATACCCCGTTTTGTAGCCCCTTTCCCGAAATCTATTAATAATATCCTTTCGGAAAACCTGAAAAGTAGAGTCATGAGAAAAAATATGCCTCATTCTGATGAACTAATATTTGGGGATGTTTTTAGTAATATGAGGTGGATGAAAGCTGGATGCGTGTAGGAGGGAGTTATATTGTGGGTATTTGCGAAACACCTAAGTACGTAGTGTGTTATCATCATTCCTGGTAACCAAGACATCAAGATATGTTATGTGTTCCAAATGACAGTTCACTGTAAACTGAAGACCCCATTTATTTTCATTCAAATATCCCACAAATTCCATTAAGTACTCCACATCTGACCTCCACACCATCCAGCAGTCATCCAAATACCTCCTCCATATGTCTATTTCATCCGGGTAGATGTTATGGGTTCCATCATATACATGTTCCTCCACGTATGCCATAAAGAGGTCTGCATAAATGGGAGCAAAGGATGGCCCCATAGCTGTTCCCTGCACTTGCCAGTAGCATTGATCCTGGTAGAAAAAGACATTTTTGGACATTTTTGGTTAGCATGTGTTCTGTTAGACATATTAAAAAGGTGTTAAAGCCGAGTTCATACAGGTTAGATTGTTATAGCCAATATTCTGTCGCATCCAGGCCAGCCCAGTGTGGGATGTTAGTGTAGAGTGCACATACATCAAGTGTGCATAGCAGCCAATTCTGTTCCAGTTGCATGTCGGAGATTATGTCCAAAAACTCCATTGTATCCTGGATTCTAGATCTGACCCATTTCAACAAGGGTTTTAAATATTTGGTTAGAAATTGGGAAAGGGGCTCAGTGATTGATCCATTACCTGCAACAGTTGGTCTCCCCAGTGGATTGTAAAGATCTTTGTGGATCTTAGGTAAAAAGTATTATGTATTGGCTATTAGGGTCTGGCACCGTAAGTTGGTATTTCATTTTATCAGTAATAATGCCCTCCTGTACAGCTAACACCAAGAAATCATCAATCTGTTTCTTGAACATGAATGTGAGGTCCAAAGGCATTTTAGTGTATTATCTACCATCCGTAAGTTGTTTGGATGCTTCAGCATTGTATTGCTGCCAGTTCATAACTACAACAGCCCCACCCATATCAGCAAAAATGTTCACCAATTCCTTGTTAGTGACTAGTTCCCATAAGGCATCCATATCGATCTTTGAGAGATTGTTTGCCTTGCTGGTAGAACCCCTAAAGTTGAAATGTAAATCTTTGAGAACACTGGATTGGAAATGTTGAACATTATGATGCATCGGTGGTACAAATTTAGATTTATGGTATGTAAAAGCTATATTGGAATAGGCAGTAGTGTCATGAAAATGCAGTTTAAGATTCAGTAATCTACAAAAAGCCATAACATCCTGTGCTAAAATGTCTTCCGAAACAAAGAAACCAGGGATATAATTGAGACCTTTATTCAATAAATTTGTTTGTGTTTCTGACAGAACAACATTGGAAATGTTTAGCACATTAGTAATGTTACATACATTCATTTCCTGGTTAGTAGTGCCAAAAGCCCCTCCATGCTATTTATTTTTTGAGTGCTTGTGCCCTGCTCTTTTGTAGGGCCTAAAGGGGCTACAGTGTTGCTCCTTTTGGGGGTGGGTGAGTCGGAGGCTTGCTGCATGTCCAGGTCTGTACCTGAAGATGAGTCTGCCCCAGATGTATCTGTATTGATCCCTCGTTTTTTGAGTATGGATCTAGGATGCTTATGTTTAATTGTGTTGCTAGTGTTCCCTTCAAATCTGACACGTCTACTGTGATTGAATGGGTTGCCCCCTATCATAGTCTGTCTGGTCACGCTGAAATTTGTGGACCTTTCTGTCCCGTAGCTGCTGTTCCAAACTTAAAAGGTCTGTACTCAATTTGTTCAAACATGCAATGTAAAAGGGCTGACCCTCAAGTTTTAGTCTCCTCACATAGTTTTGTGATGTCTATGATCTCTTTATCTATTATTCTTTCATGATAACTGGCCAGTGCATCCACAAACCCCATGGATGCTTGCTGTTGGACACTGGCCCATTGTTTGGCCAGGTCAGCATCAATGTCATTGATCAAATGCTGTGTCCTAACTCTGCAACCTCTAGGGGATATACCCTTTGCCAAATAAGCTTTAAAGAGCTTGCAGTGCCACACATTAGATCTGAAAGATCTCATACTTTTATTTAGTTTCTGAAAAAGGGCCTCTCAGCTGTTTTCAGGGCTAGTGGTAATAGTACCATTGTGAACATTATTGCTGTTTCCTAATCCAAATATTCCCAAATCCTCCCGATCAGCAGAGAGCCCCACTAGAATTGTGGTTAGATCCATATTGATATGGTATACTGTGAGATGGAAAATTTATTAAATTAAAGCTTCAAAGGAAGTACTTGTTGCAAGTCTCCTGAATCCAAAGATTAGCAAATTAATACCATTAGAAAGAATGTTGATGTAGTATATTAATGTAGTATATTATTTTAAACCTTCCCAATCTGGATATTTAAATCAGCCCCAATTAGGCTCAAAATACGGTGCGGACAATAATAGCCCTTGCCAAAAGAGTCCTATATATTCTCCTTAATTTCAACACAACAATAGTCCAAATGATTTGGCAATGCTACGTCCACAGGCTGATGGTTATAATTATTCACCAAAAATGCACGTATAGATAGAATCAGAGAAAGGTGGACAATAATGGCCCTTGCCCATATATACAATTCACTTATAGGTGGCCAAATTCTAGCACATGTCCTGACATTGTCCAAGTAGTGATTATATTAGGCCAAAAGTGCCCACTGGCCAAACAGAATATGCTAATTAAGCAATGCCATGTCCATCAGAATTCAAATAATTAGTGTATTAAATGACCCCCAACTTAGGTTTATATATGGGAATGTAAAAATATGTTGGACAATAATGGCCCTTGCTCATATGTCAAACTGTTATTAAACTTTGCCTGTTTAGTATACTCGCTGCAAATAATATCAATAGTGAAGGCTTAAAAACCATAAAGATAGAAAGTGGACCTAACCAAATGAAGTACTTGTAAATTGGGCAATGCCACGTCCACCAAACCCAATTTGTATAGGAAGATTGTCTAACTGATAGGTATTCAGTCAACTTATTATAACAGATGATCACTGATCACAACAAGTCCTACCTTATGGCAATAACTTTATATCCAAAATGAATGGAAACTATATAAATGGAACCTATAAATAGAGCAACCAAAAACAGGTACCAGAAACCAACACTAGTACCTGATAGTATACCATAAGAATATTCCAAAACTTCAAACTCAATATTCCCAAAACAAGGGTATCCGTAAATACCAAGACCCTAATACATATGACTAGCAAACTGGCTGTGAGGTAACTGGCAAGATAGGGAGACAATTCTAAGCTCAGTAAAAAAATGTGTACCATACAGTAATAGACATATATGCATATAAAATTGGAATTTGGAACTCAAACAATGAGTCAAGCCCAGCTAGTTGTTCCTTTGTATCCTGAAGAGCCCTAAGTCTTCATGTAAAAGGTTGCCCTCAAAAGGAAGTAGATGCGTTGCCAAGCAAGAGTCTCCAAAAATGCAAACAGAAATATAAACCAAACATGAATAGTTAAGCACATACAGTTACTGGTAATGAGGCTGTAAATAAATACAACAAAAAAACAGCCTAAATATATAGAACATGCCCAGCAAATGCCAACATAAGCAGCCCAGAACGTTTTAAAAGATATTAATGAAGCAACGTGTCCCCATCAACCCCCAAAAAATATCAAAATCAACCAGTTGTTTGTAAAAGGATTATGTCCTAGGTGAAGTTCATCACTTAGATAGAACTCATTACGGAGGGCGTTTTTTTTGCTTTTCACATTGTCGAGTCCTTCAAAGGCATCCTAACAGAAGGCAAAACACGAACTCTACAGTAACTACTGACAATTGTCGATGCCTGATAAACTCGTCGAATTATAAGTTCCAGTTAATGAAAGAGAGTAAATCCCAAGGAAACTCTGTCGGCCAGTTGAGTAGAACACCCTCCGTAGTAAACACGTTCACGTGGTAAATCCATCAAAGGCATCCAGTCCTGAAAACAGCAATCCACTCCCAAACCATGTAATCCATGAAAAGCAATAAAAATGCCTTGTAGTGCTTACAACACACCCTGATGTTACCGTTCACAGACAGGAAACCCAAAGAGATGATATAGCAGGAAAAATAAGTACATGAAAGTCAATAGTAGACTAGGCCCACAGCCGTGATATACAATCTCGTACAATATTACCACTGTCAATAGCTTGTGTTACCGTCTCAAAGATGTTAACCAAATTCATTAAACCGTATCCCCCTTTTACAAAACCAGACTGCTGTAGATGTAGCCTGATGAGATTTTTAATGTCTATGATAATCAAATCTGTATTATGTTCATGGCTTACAGATGGGACTTATCAGGCTGATTGGCCTATAGTTTTTGGGGTTGGTAGTAGGGCCACCTTTGAGAGTGTCATCACCAGTGCTTTATACCATACTTCAGGAACTAAGCACAGGCTCAGGTTAAATAGCTTATCTAGATGATTGCAAGCCTATGGTTTGACTTAATCAGAGAGCAGGTTATTAGGGAAGTTGTACATGATTTGTTTATTTATTATATTTTATCAGTTTCTTGACCAGGTATGCCCACTGGACAAATTGTCCATTTTAAGGGGAAACCCAAGAAAACTATTTAGCTAAGTGACTTGTTCAGAGTTGCACAATAGGCATGATGATGCTGCATTTGTAAGTAGTGTGTCAAGAATATTTTACCTTTTATTTGGGCTATTAATAATTTGGCCCACTGAATTTTTATTTATTAGGTCTAAAAACTGAGAATATCCTGGTCTGGTGGTGTAGATATCGAGTTAATTGATAGGTAGATAAGTCTCCCAGCATGATTGAGTTCATCTGTGACATTTAAGTTCTGTAACCAATAATAAATTGGTAGTTGATTTTACTTAGTGTGCTATAGAGTTCAGTTTGTGGGTCTGCGGGAATCTTTATTTAGGTGTATGGTCTCTGACAAATATGAATAAGTCATCACAGTTGCCAGTGAATTTTCAGGTGTGGTAGGCAACAAACCCACATATGGAGTGAGTGCTTTCTGGGCATTCAAGCCAGGTTTCAGTGATTATACATATATCGGTGTCCTCCAAATGCAGGAAAGCTTCATGGTCAGTGACCTTGTTTAGACTTCTGGCATTGAGTATAACCATCTTAATATGATCCTGTTTTGACATCGATACTGTTGCTACATTAGAATGTTCTTTAACTGAACTTTGCCAAAAATAAACTATGGGGGTCATCAAAGGCTATAGCCAGTATGCAGACGCCTTTGATTAGGGGGTGCAGACCATCATTTACAAAGTAAGTAGGATTGTCAAGCACCTTATTCCAAGCTGACACATGCTGTATCCTGCTAGTATGGCACCATTTTTTTAGCCAGTTGTTGAATCTATTCGTGTTTTCTTTGTACTTAGATATTACTCGCGGAGAAGGGAGAATTTTGCTCAATATCAGGATGTTGCTTGCATTTGTGAGATGCTTAGAAATCTCAGGCATGTGTGTTTGCATCTCCCTCAGGGTTTTTTGTACCAAGTCATTCACCCCCTCATGCACAACTACCATGTTGTGGGTATATTTATCAGGTGCAGGGATCCTAAGAGCCTTTTTGATGTCTTTGATCCTGGCACCTGAAAAACAACTCACTGTTACCCTGTCTTTGTTCCACTTAGTGAGTGTGGACTCTGTGTGTCCTGCTATAGAGTCACCAGTCACTAAATATTTGTGTGTATAGAATGGTCTGGTTTACTGGAATTAAGACCCTTTGTCTCATAGTAAAGTCTTAAAGATGGAACATTATGTGCTGTGATGTTTGACTTCGATTTTTGCTAAGATGTAATTTTTATGGGTCTAGGAGTTTTAGATAAAGATTTCTTTATAGTGGCAGCATATGATATTTCACTATTTCAATTAGAGTTAGGTACATAGAGTGTAATATGTTAGTGAATATTCAGCATCTGTATTTTTTTGTCAAAGTAAGGCCTCTTGTCTCTCAAATATTTGCAAGTCTAAAACAGTTGTGTTTAGTAGGAGTTCATTATCTATGCACATAAGGCCGTTGTTGCACTGCTTTAGGATGCCTAATGCTTTGAGGCTGGCAAAAGAGGGGAAACAAGTAGGCTGACCTTCCATATTGTCCAGTGTGAAGTAAAATGTGATTTATAAAGAGTTGCAGAATCTACATGAGATGGAGATTATCAGTTTGTTGAGATAGTTATTGGTTAAGAGGTGAATAGTACCAGTTATGTAAGCATGTATGCCTGTTTAAGCAAATGTTTGATAACACAACCTGGAACCACTGCTTAACATACTCTGGAATAAGCTTCCCATTTATGTAAGCAGAGCACCTCGCTGGCCCTCTTCAAGAGAAATCTTGAGTGGAGGGGTAACTGAAAGTTCACTCCAGGAATCATTCCTGTTGCTCTACTGGATATAGGCACTGCAAACTAACATTGGGTGGCACGGTGCCTGGGCAATTTTTTTAGGCTAGGCTTGTAACGGCTTCAGGGCCATTAGCCTAGTACACAGCTATGAACAATTGTGCTGAGCTGATTCTAGTAGCTGTGGGCTAAGCTGCATAAAATAATACATATTGTTGTGCATATCTAGACCCTGCAAAGGCAGTGAGCACCATTCCACCCGTGATTATTATAGGTAAACTCTCCCTGCTAAATGTAAATACCTATGTAACTAGTTAGATAGCAAATCGGATCGCAAGAACCACCCAGGAAGTTAAGGTGGGAGGCTATATCTTTTCCAGAAGACCTGTCACTAACATTGTACCCCAGAGTCCAGTGCTTGGACCACTCCTTTTTTACATTTACCTCATGGAAGCCAGAGCTAATGTTAAGGGTTTGTGGGTGACCACTTTTGCAGATGACTGCAGACTTGATGCCTCCATAAGCTCCCCAAAGGGCATCAAGATCATCCAAAGGGATGCGTCACAAAAAATAACTGGTGTCAAATCATGGACTAAAATTAAATGTCAACAAGTGTGTAATTGTTTAAAAAGTGTATAATTGTATCCTTCAGTAAGTATGACTCCCTTTATGCAACTACCATATTGTCAGCACACCCTTGAAAATGTATTCAGCATTTAGCAATCTGAGAGCCTACATCAGCAATGAACTGCCCTATAAATCACCACTGATCCACTGTTGTAAGGAAGTACCTTTTCATTACACAGCTTATATTTAAAGGTACTGCATTCAGATCCAGGGCATGGGTATAATTGTTCCATTGTACTCTGTAGTCATTAGGCTGATCATTGAGTATAATGCCCCTTTTGGTATGTGCCTGTCCAAATACTTGCCACCAGTGGAATAACTGCAGCACTTTTTCACAAAAAAAAAATCAAGGGTTTTAGTCATAAAAACTATGCAGTTCTTCTCAAAGCCTTGTCCCACTTCTCTGTATCATACAGACTACTGAGAGACAACCTTTGCCTTGCGTATACAGCTATAACATACCTTATTCTGTCAGTTCTATTGTACATTAGCAAGTCCAGTGTTATCATAAACAACCACCCAAGGAATCTGTCTCCTTTGCAAAATAAATGGAACATGTTGGAGGGATAGATTTGTATCGCAGAGAATGCTGTGTCGTGGAACAGTCTTCCAGTCCCAAGTAAAGTACTTTGATTACTCTGTTCAAATGTAATTTGGATGAATAGATGGGTAACTGCACATTTACACCTAGTTTAGCACCCCTGTCTCTTAATTGGTGAAACGTGTAAATGTCCCAGTATATCCTTGTTCAGTTTAGATTTGGGCTATTTCAATGCAAAACATAAGAGCTAAAAAGTACCATGTAAATGAAAGGCTAGGCTTCTTAAGAACCTTACAGATAGCCTAGTAAATGCTTATAAACCTTTGAAACATGTAGCTGCTAGGAGCTGTTACAACTTACTTTTAAAGGGCTACAAACAGCTGTGTACGTTATGTAGCTACATGTAGTTTGCTGCACCTGTATGTAGCAGGAGTCTAATTACTGAACAGATTTGGATGAGGCTGGTTGTATTAAAGTTGCAACAAAAAATTCCTGTGTCTGTGGAATGCACATAACAGACCTGCTGCACTAAGCGCAGTTATGTGCAGTATAAATTAAACAGGGGCAATGAAAAATCCAGTGAAAAAACAGGCTCTAACAAGTAATGTTTATCTTCCCAGAACAGCAGAATTTAGCCCTACTGCCCCTAGGACTAACCACTAAAAGCTCTAAATAACTGTAGCACCTGGGCAAACATTGGGCTGTTGCTTTACGTTTGAAAAATGACTAGAAACACAACCATAAATGCAGCAAGACTAATTAATCCACCTAACATCACCAAAACAACTTGAAAAGCACTTTGAACTGTGAAAACAATTTAGTTAATAGTTGTAACATCAGATTTGGAGAACAAAAAGAGTAAAAATGCAGACAAATGACAGAACCCACTCAAAAATAGACACGGTACATAACCTACTTGAAAAGCAGTGCAAACTATAAATCGCCTTCAGTCTTGCACCTAACCTCATGAAGCTCATTCCTTCCTGGATACTTTAACTTTATGCTGGATAAGTTACCGCAGCTTTATTTTAATCTTGTTTCTAAAGTAGATGCTAAGTAGTTATTGTTGAAGGCCTTCTTCCATTTGATAGTTAACCTAGCTAGAATAGATTCTGAAATGTATAGTTTTCTTAAAAGCAGGGTTTTCTTGAACACAGATCCAGCCTTGATGACAAATGTAGCAGCAAAAACTAATTTCAACCAGCAATTCAATATTCCTGTGTTCTTCTCTCTGCACTCTAACTGGTGAGAATACTTGCCGCATTGCTTTTATGTTCATAGACAGCTGTGCTTTTGTTTGAAAAGAACAAGATATCATAAAAGATGGTCAGTTATTTGCCTCTTTTATACCCATAAAATTAAGCTGTAAAATGTTGTTTTGTCTAGGTTGCTCTCAGACTACATAGCTTTTTATTTAAATTTCCCATAGCAAAAAGCAGTTATACACAACAAGTGGGAACAATAACTTCCTATAATAGCAACACTTTCTATATTATTTTTGACCATGAGTGGTCTCACAGGTATATACAAAAAAGAAAGAGTAGTGAACTATATTAAGAAATGCAGAGTGAAAATAACTATGCTCCATGAGGCACATTTGGAAGAACCGAGCATGTGATTTTTATTTATTTTATTTATTTATCCTTTGACCAGGTCAGTCCCACTAGGATAGTGGCCTCTCTTCAGGGGAGACCCGAGGTAGTATTTATACTACGTTGATAAAGAAAGGATTTCAGGATGTCTATACAGTGGAATATCTGGGAAAAAGGAAAAGGGGAGAACTTATATTAATTGTTAGAGGAGCTCCAATAGTGATAGAAGAGGGAAAAAAGATATTAATGGCAGATTTGTGGTAGTAAGAGTCAAATGGTAAGGGAGGAGGATTACAATGGCGTGTGTTTATATTCCACATAAAATTGCTGTAATGGAACTTAAGAAAATTCTGGGAGAAACCAGCTTTCAGGTGGGAATATTCCTTTAGGTGGGTACTGGAATTTGATTTGCAACAGTGAGGATGTATCTGGTGGGCCTAGAAAGGAAAATAATAAAATAGGGTAGATTTTTGAAGAACTTTATGAAAATATTTGGTATAGAAGATGTGAACTGAGTAGTAGGAGCTTGGAGAGAATTTACATATTATTCTCCAGTGTACAAAAAGTGGGCTGGGCTAGAGAGAAATTATATTCACAGGAACAAATGCATTTAATTGAAAATTTTGATACGCATCTAGTAACTATTTCAGATCATGCTCCAGTAGTAACTAAAATAAAAATGCAGGGTAATGAAATAAAAATTAGACATTTGCGCTTCCCCAGTTGTTAAACATTGAGGGATTTAAGGAATGAGTAGTGGAAATTATTTGGGAGTTAGTAGGGAAGATAGAAATTAAGAAAATGTAGATATGGAGCAGGATAAAATGAAAGTGGAGTTTAAAAATAGAGCAGTAATAAAAGAAAGAGATATGGTTCAGATGTAACCGGAATTACTTAGGGGAACTTAGTGTTGCAGAATAGGGGGAATCTCACAGAACAGGAATTAGTGCATCTGCGGAGTGCTAAAGAGAAAATAAGGGACTACCTGCATAATCTGCATGAGTTTAGAAAGATTGCTATTAAGCAACTGTTTTTTGATGATAATTCCAGAGCACAAAAGCTTTTAGCACAACAGCTGAGCAACAGAAAGTAGAAAGGGTTGTTGAAAAGCTTAGGGAGCCTATAACTAGGAAAATAACCAGAGATCCTGTAGAGGTATTGGAAATATTTTGGAAATTATATGAAAATCTGTATAAAGCAGAGAAATGTAGAAATCAAGAAAAAGTACAAATGAAATATTTATGGAAGAATTAAATGTGCCAAGGTTAGAGGTAGATGAGGCTCAGTTATTAGAAGTTAAGATAGGATGAAATGAGATAATATGGTGATGTAAAACCAATTTGCAGAAAAGCCTTCAGGATTAGATGGCATTCCTGTGGAATATTGGGAGCTAGGAGGGAAGAAAGTGATAAAGCTGTGGAAGTTTTTTTTTAATAGTATTTTAAAGGTAGGAGAAGCACCAACATCCTGGAAGAAAGCTGTGGTGGCTGTAATACCTAAAATGGTAAAGACCCATCAGATCCAGCTTCATATAGTCCCAGTCTGATTCTCAACCATGATTGTAAAGTGTCTGTTTCTAATGGCGAAAAGAATGGCAAAAATATTGCCAAAATTGATAGACGGACGTCAGTTTGATTTTGTGGATGGGAGGCAAATTTTGACAATATTAATAGAACAATGATGATCCAGAGGGAAGCAGAATGTAAGAAAATACTGCTGTTGTTGGTGGGTCTTGATGCAGAGAAGGCATTCAACAGAGTAAGCTGGGGATTTTATAAGTAAGGCAGTGGAAACATTTGCATTTCCTGACACAATAATGAGGTTAATTAGGTGGCTATATGAGGGGGTCTGAGCTGAAAATTAAAGTGGGGGGGTCTTGCTGATAAATTCTGTTGGAACAGAGGAACCAGGGAGGGTGTCCTCTTTCCCCTTTATTTTCATTATATTTAGAAGCATTAGCAAAGAAAATAAGGAACTCAGAAATTCAAGGATATAATTGATATGGTTAACAGTACAGAAATACATACCGGATCGGTCGAGGCCCAGGTTAACAATGACCGCCACCAGTACTGTTGGCCAGCAGGGTGCTGGCGGAAATTGGGTTACTGTTGACCGAAGGAGGAGAAGAGGGGAAAGGCATGCCCGAAGGCAGGTAAAGGCTAGGACTGTGATAGTGAGAGTCGAAACTTTGAATGTTGGCAGTATGACTGGTATAAGGAGAGAGCTAGCCGATATGATGGACTGAAGGAAGGTTGGTATGTTGTGTGTGCAAGAGACCAGATGGAAGGGGAGCAAGGCTAGGTGTATCGGAGGTGGTTTCAAATTGTTTTATCATGGTGTGGATGGGAGGAGAAATGGCGTAGGCATTATCCTGAAGGAACAGTATGCTAAGAGTGTTTTGGAGGTGAAAAGAGTGTTGGATAGAGTGATGTTTATGAAGCTGGAAATTGATGGTGTAATGTTGAATGTTGTTAGTGCATATGCTCCACAAGTTGTGTGTGTGATGGATGAGAGAAAAATTTTGGAGCGAGTTGGATGAAGTGATGATGACTGTACCCAAGGGTGAGAGACTAGTGATTGGAGCAGATTTCAATGGGCATGTTGATGAAGGGAACAGAGGGGATGAGGAAGTGATGGGTAGGTATGGTGTTAAGCAAAGGAATGCAGAAGGTCAGATGGTAGTAGATTTTGCAAAAAGGATGGACATGGCTGTGATGAATACATATTTTAACAAGTGTGAGGAACATAGGGTGACATACAAGAGTGGAGGAATATGCATACAGGTGGATTATATCTTATGTAGAAGGGCCAGTCTGAAGGAGATTGGAGACTGTAAAGTGGTGGCAGGGGAAAGTGTAGTTAGGCAGCATAAGATGGTGGTTTGTAGGATGACAATGGTAATCAAGAAGAGGACGATGAGTGTGAGGGCAGCACCAAGGATCAAATGGTGGAAACTGAAAAAGGGTAATTGTGAGATGATGTTCAGGGAAGAGTTAAGATGGGCACTGGGTGGCAGTGAAAAGTTACCGAATAGCTGGGTAACTACAGCAGAGCTAGTAAGAGAGATGGCTAGAAAGGTGCTTGGTGTGACATCTGGAAAGAAGGAGGACAAGGAGACCTGGTGGTGGAATGAAGAAGTACAAGAGAGTATACAGAGAAAGAGGTTGGCGAAGAAGAATTGGGATTGTCAAAGAAATGAAGAAAGTAGATGAGTATAAGGAGATGGGGTGCATTGCAAAGAGAGAGGTGGCGAAGGCTAAGGATAAGGCATATGAAGAGTTGTATAAAAGGTTGGACACTAAGGAGGGAGAAAAGAACCTGTACCGATTGGCTAGACAGAGGGACCGAGCTAGTAAAGATGTGCAGCAGGTAAGGGTGATAAAGGATAATGAGGGAAACCTACAAGCGAGGAGAGTGTGTTGAGCAGCTAGAAAGAGTACCTTGAGGGGTTGATGAATGAAGAGAATGAGAGGGAGAGGAAGGTTGGATGATTTGCGGATAGTGAATCATGAAGTGCAGTGGATTAGCAAGGAGGAAGTAAGGATAACTCTGAAGAGGATGAAGAACGGAAAGGCTGTTGGTCCAGATGACATACCTGTGGAAGCATGGAGGTGTTTAGGTGAAATGGCAGTGGAGTTTTTAACTAGATCGTTTAATGAAATCTTGGAAAGTGAGAGGATGCCTGAGGAATGGAGAAAAAGTGTTTTGGTACCGATTTTTAAGAATAAGGGTGATGTGCAGAGCTGTAGTAACTACAAAGGGATTAAAGTGATCAGTCACAGCATGAAGTTATGGGAAAGAGTAGTGGAAGCTAGGTTAAGAAGGGAGGTGATGATTAGTGATCAGCAGTATGGTTTCATGCCAGGAAAGTGTTGATGGAGAAGTACAGAGAGGGTCAGAAGGAGTTGCATTTTGTGTTTGTGGATTTAGAGAAAGCATATGACAGGGTGCCTAAAGAGGAGTTGTGGTGTTGCATGAGGAAGTCGGGAGTGTCAGAGAAGTATGTAAGAGTGGTACATGATATGTACGAGGGTAGTGTGACAGCAGTGAGGTCTGCGGTGGGAGTGACGGATGCGTTGAAGGTGGAGGTGGGATTACATCAAGGATCAGTTCTGAGCCCTTTCTTATTTGCAATGGTGATGGACAGGTTGACAGATGAGCTCAGACAGGAGTCCCCGTGGACTATGATGTTTGCAGATGACATTGTGATCTGTAGTTGAGAGTAGGGAACAGGTGGAGGAGACCCTGGAGAGGTGGAGATATGCTCTAGAGAGAAGAGGAATGAAGGTCAGCAAGACTAAGACAGAATATATGTGTAAATGAGAGGGAGAATAGAGGAATGGTGAGGATGCAGGGAGTAGAGCTGGTGAAGGTGGATGAGTTTAAGTACTTGGGATCAACAGTTCAGAGTAATGGTGAGTGTGGAAGAGATGTGAAGAAGAGAGTACAGGCAGGATGGAGTGGGTGGAGAAGAGTGTCAGGAGTGATTTGTGACAGAAGAGTACCAGTAAGAGTAAAAGGGAAGGTCTGCAAGAGGGTAGTGTGACCAACTATGTTATATGGGTTGGAGACAGTGGCATTGACAAAAAGGCAGGAGTCCGAGCTTGATGTGGCACAGTTGAAGATGTTAAGATTTGCACTGGGTGTGACGAGGATGGACAGGATTAGGAATAAGTATATTAGAGGGTCAGCCCAGGTTGGAAGGTTTGGAGACAAAGCCAGAGAGGCAAGATTATGTTGGTTTGGACATGTGATGAGGAGGGATGCAGAGTATATTGGGAAAAAGATGCTAAGGATGAAGCTGCCAGGTAACAGGAAAAGAGGAAGGCCTAAGATAAGGTTTATGGATGTGGTGAGAGAGGGCATGCAGGTGGTTGGTGTGACAGAGCAAGATGCAGAGGACAGGAAGAAATGGAAACAGTTGATCTGCTGTGGCGACCCCTAACAGGAGCAGCCAAAAGAAGAAGAATTGATATGGTAATCCAGAAAAGTTGGCTTTATTTGCAGATGATATTATTTTATAGCTGATAAAACCAGAAAAGGACATTTCAGTTTTATGGAACATTCTGAGACAGTCCCACATCTTTTTTGGGATACAGAATTAATGAAGATTATTTACAGGTATTGCCTTGAATTTATGTACCCTCGCATGAATTGGTTGAGCAATACCCATATTTATGGGGGCATGATAAATTGAAGTACTTAGGAGTGTGAGTTAAAAGGCATTCTGTTATGGCAGCTTTAGGATGTTTGAGAAGAGACTAAAAAACTGAGAAACTGGAAGCTCTATTTTATTGATATGGCAAGCAAGATACAAGCAGTGAAATTGTTTAGTCCCTTTAGTTTTATAGATAGGTCAGACATATTTTATCAACCAGAGGAGAGCCTGTGGATAACGACTAAAAAGAGTTGAAGGATTTTATCTGGGAGGGGAAGCGGGCAAGAGTCAAGTAGGCTAAGTTGATCCTTCCAGTAGGACAAAGTGGTTTAAGATTACTTGATTTGAAGGGATATTTCAGAGCTATACAGTTAACGCTCATATACATATCACAAGTAGAAAGCTATAATTCAAAGTGGAAAGGGATGATGATGAAACAGGGGAGAAGCTCAAGAAATAAGGAGATACTGGAATTTTGGATGCAGATCCTTAAGGAGAATAACAGCAGTAGCCATACAGAATATCATATTCATAAAGTAGCAGAAACTATTTTATCTAAGCCAACACAAGAATGGAGAAAGGAGATTCTGCCAGTAGGAGTGACTGCAGTTAGGGTACAGAGAATAGGCAAGAGAGTGCTGGAATTTACTGGAGAAAACTGGCAGAGGAACCAAGGTATTGAGAGCAAATAATTAGAGGGGGAAAGGTATTAGAATGGGAAGAGACCAGGAATTCATTTGGACTGCAGGCTAGTGACTGCCTTTCCTATTGAGGATTGATATCAGAGAATAGGCAAATAGAAATGTATAAGGGGATCCTAAGTGATAGACCAGCACTGGTAAGTGTTTTTGTTGAATCTGTAAAATGTACTGCATAACTGTGCGATCAGCGGAGGTTAGAAAGGATTGGGAAGAGAGACTGGATAACCAATTCACAAAGAAACAATAGGAGGATATATGTATGGCTCCCAAATATGCAACAGAGACTAGAATATTTAGCATTTTTGCTTGGAAGTATTTACTTATGTATTTTTGTAACCCAGACTACAGAGAATGTTTCCTCAGGTGGATTGCAAGTGTCTGTGGTGTGATAGGGAAGAAAGAGATAACCAGGAACATATTTTTGGGGAGTGCAATGACTTGATAGACTTATTCCCTGCAGACTATACTAGGTGACCAAATTGGTATAACTAATCAAATAAGTTTTTGAACTGTGATACAGAATCTGAAATTAGGTACCTAGACATACTAAGGCCTTGCTGAGTTTTATTCTGGTGGCAGCCAAAAAAGCAGTTACTAGAAAATGGAAATCAAAGTCTAAACCAACCGTATTGGAAGTAATGATTATAGTAACAGTGATAAAAGAACTAGAAGTGGGATCTTTTGAAAAGGGTAGGAACAAATTACATAGAAAAATGAGACTTGTAGGAACAATGCATCCAGAACATTGTTTTTGAAGAGGAATGAGGTTTAAGGGAAGGCAGGAATTGAATGAGTGATGTATTGTTAGATTAACAATGACTGTATAGAAGATTATATGTGATGTATAATGTTTGCAACTGAAAATATGACAATGGTTTGTTTTCATTTATATAAATGTGTGACTGCCTGTGTCATAAGGGGTAATTCATTAAAGATGTTTTTGTTCAAAAATCTTTTTTTTTAAAAGTATTCATGAATAACAAAACAGGAGAAATCTCTTCTTAAAAATGTGACACAACATTGGTGTCATAAGACAACCCCAGTCCATTTATTTTTACTGTTGCTGAGTGCAGCAATGAAGTGGAGAGTGAGGGATGGTTTTCACATAATAGAAAGGGAGAGTAGCTGGCATCCTTGGGAAGTTTTTTCTGTTAAATAGTCCATTAACATGTGGTTAACATCCTAAAAGCTACCAACGACAGGTGTCCTCTTTGTATTTTCCATTCATTTTATACTCCCCAGTTAGACAGCTTCTTCATCTGAATCCAGTTCCTCAAACTCTAACTCCCTGTGCAGAATCAAAAAATTCAGGCCAGCCATGCTGTGCATAAATGGATGAAGCCATGACTTTGTCCCAGGTCTGACTAATTCCTCAGGGGCTTGGCAACACAGCAAGGAGGATGGGCACACTTATCCTGGGGGTGGGATCTCCTTGCAGTCAGGAATACCCATGGCTGGAGGCTGGGTGTGTGTTTTCTCGATGGCTAGGCAGGATGGTTACAGAAAAGAAGCTAGGGTAGCATTTGCAGAATGTTATGTGCTGTGATGATCACATTATCCTAGCTGCCCTTAACTACTGACCTCTTCCATCAATAACATTACATGAGCCATGTATCTGGTGCATACTCCATGGCTGTCGCATCTCAGTTTTTAAGGGTGCAGTGGCATTCTAAGATCATAGACTGCAGAGTCATTCTCTACCTGGTGTGATAGAGCGAACCTGCAGGGTAAAATTGGATTCAGCCACTATCCCTTGAAATTAAGAAAGAACAAATGGGCTTAAAGTAGAGTACTAGCAGTTGAGGGGGCTTGAGAAAAGGAGGGGGTTGGCACATGTAGGACACATGGAAGATTCAGTCCTAAGAAATGCAAAAAATGTGCCATTTGAAAGATTCTCAGGATATGCATGTGAATCTGAACAAGAAGTGCCTGTCACCCTATATTTTCCTCCCAGTTTCCCTAACTTCAGAGTAAGTGTGTGGCTTTCTGACAATTACTCTGTCTCTCTCCCCTCCCTCAAAGGCTAGAGGTTTGTAGGCTTCCATAACAAGCCTCTTGGGTCTGTACAGCAGTGGTGCACATCTTTGAAAATCTTTTGATACAGAGCTGAAAAAATATGTACACAGTCTTGTGTAAATTTGGTAGAATATTTCTTCTTCTCAGGAACTGAACAATTTTGGCTGCCATCTGCAAGGTTGCCTATAAATTTCAGGGTAAGCAGCTGTTTTCTCACACGATTTTGGTGAAATATTATCTACTAAAAGATGTATGGATGTCTTCATGACCCAGTAATAGTTGTGCTTTTCTTGTCTTTTTTTTCAGTTTGATAGAGCCAAGTAGGTAGTAGTTATCACCTTTTCTTTCTGGCCACAGTGGACATTTGAGATGCTGTACCATTGTACCTGTCCAGCTTTTTCATTAACTCCCCTCTTTTGTCCCATATTACACTTCACTCCTGTGTTTTTGATGAAGACATTCAAAATACTATGCAACTGGCTTCCTTCCTCCAGTCCACTGGGGGAAGTTCTTCATATGTAATCCCTTTGGGACCCTTTTATTAGCAACATAGTAGTTAAAAAAACAATTTAGCCTACATAAGCTTTTTGTATATTATGCTTTTTTCTCTGTCTGATGTGACAACTTGTTGGTATTCTGTGATATATTTTCTTTTGTTACTACGACTAAACTGCAGGGGTCATATGGAACACTGAAAGAACACCAAAATCTCTCTTCACATTTGTGTTGGATGGGCATGTACCATATCTGTTGAATGTACTGATATCTGTAAAATGAATTGCTTAAAAGGCTTTTCTCATAGCCATATGCACTTCTTGATTAAATCAGCTGCCATTGCATGATGCTGTCTCAAAAAATAGTAATAAAAGTGTGACATGAAAGCCTTCACAGTGAAATCTGAGTAACCTCTAGTACAAAAAATAAAGTGCAGAAAGCTGAGTGCAAAACCTTTATTTAACTACATAAGGGTCTTCTTTCTTTCCTATCACAAGACTTCATCATACTAGGGTTTCCATCCCAGGGATTGTTAAAGTACAGGTAAAGAGAAAATGTATAGGACAGTGGTAAGTGAAAGTCCATCTTTGAGTTTTCATTTGAGTCTAGAAACAGAAACTGCTGTTATGGAATAATTAGCAGGACTTGTAAAATTATGCACGACGACTACAAGAGTCAGAAGAAGTTTGAAGACTGGGAAGTGAGAATAGAAAGGCAGTGTACAAAAGAGCATTTATATGACTTTCAAGTATGCAGAAAAGTCTAGAAAGCTTAGGATTTTTGCATGAAAGTGTTTGCTTTGGTATTTTTGTACCTTGAGCAGACTTTAGAGATTTTTTACTTGTGGATAGCAAATATTGGAGATCCGATAGGAAAGAGAGGGGTAATGAGGAATATGTTTTTTCGGAATGTAACAAATTGTCAGAAATGTTAGGAGAGCAAATAATTGTAACTAAGAAAGATGAATCTTTTGAGCTGGGTATAAAATTTGAATTGCTTGGACATATTAAGGCATTATTATGTTAATGCTACCGGCTACCAAAAAAGCAGTTACTAGAAAATGAAGATCAAAATCTTAACCAACCGTAACTAACGGAAGTATTGAATGTAAAAGATAAAATAATTAGATATTGAATGTTTAGAAAAGTGAAGGAGCAAACCACATGGAAATGTAATTTGTGGAAGTAATACACGGAGAATAATGTTCAGAAGGAAGAGGAGTGAATTTTCAGAGCAGGCTAGACTTGACCAATTTATGTAACATTGGAATGAATGAATAATAATAAAACATATGTATATAATGCATGAAAAGCAATGTGATTTGTTTTATTTTCTGTTAATGCATGTGTACCCATACTATTATTCAGTAATGTGAATTTAATAAATCTTGTTAAAGACTTCATCACACTAAAAATGCATCACTTCCCTACTGTTTTATACATAAAAAGAAATGGCAAACTTCAGAGTGTGAAGAAGTGGATGTTAGAAGAAACAGTGGAGTGGTAAATGAGCAAGCATGCAATTGGAAGTAAAAAGAAGAAGAATTTTGATAGTTGTAGAATGGGTTTACATTATTCATTAGATTGTCAGCAATTATCCAGAGTTTTATTAATTAATGTAATATTTTGATGGGTGATTAACTACTTTTGGAAGTGTTAGGTGAAGCTTCCAAAGTACTTTCAAAGACATTTTAGAAAAAGTAAAGAACAATGTTAAAAGTAGTAAAGTTAGAGGTACGTACAACTATGGTTTCTGTAGGATAGCTGAACGCTCATATATGCATGAGAGGACAGACAAAACATATTTTGTTAGTAATCACTGTGTATATAACGTGGAGTTCATTTTACATTGGTAAAACCAGGCAATTGGCACTGAGAATTAGATACCATCTGTATGCAATTAAGACAAATGATAATTATAACGCCTTATATGAGAATGAGAATTCAGCTAAGTACAGCAATTTTTCAAGATTTCTTTTTAATCTTAGTGTGTACTTAGTTTGCAGACCCCTATCTCTGTCATCTATTTTATATAAGAAAGAAAGGCAATGGCAGATGTTCTTTTGTTTCACTGTTGCAGTCATCACCTGTAGGTTATCCCTGCTCTGGTAGCCCTCGGCCGGCCCGAATACCAGAGTCAATGTTTTTCTGCGTCGGCTGCTGTTGCCTGTAGTCTGCCATCATGTCAGTGCTATAAAGCAAGGCAGCCAATGCCATTACATCAGACTTTCTTGCCATGGAGCCTGTAGCAGAAGCAGTTTGCAAGTGTGTCGGTCGGTTGCTACCAGAGTTTGAATTACAGCTGAAAACATCTAAAGCCAAGTACCCCGTTGGGGATCCTTATTTCTTGCACTAACCAATGTCCGAAAATTTAACAATTGTCTCGCCTGTAGAAACCAGATCCCACACTTAGACTTCCATTCATACTGCGTCACTGTTTAGGCCTAGAACACAACGTCCCTCATTTCCAGTTCTGTACCCTCTTTAATGCAAGAACCGTTCGCCGTAGAGCTCTTATTATAGACAGGTATTTCCGTCTTCCGTCTTCGCATTCTGAAATGGGGTCCATCAGCCAACAGTACTGTAGACATTCTGAAAAAACGCAGAGGCAAAGCTAGAGACAGACCTTACAAGACTAAGCCTTCTGATGACTCTACCACTTAGCAGGTCATCAGTTCTCTGGAATTCAGTGAGACGGTTTCGCAGCCCCTGATGCTCAATACGATATCTACACAGGCCTCTACTGAGACCTTTTCAGAGTCCAGTATGCCGCAGAAATCTTCGTCTTCCGAACCTTTGGCTGTCTCTGCCTCGGTTGGGTCCGGAGCAGCGACACAGGTACCAGCCTCCGAGGAGGCTTCTTACACTAACTAATCTAGACAAAAACTGACGTCTTCTCATCCGACTACCATTTCTCTCAGACCGATGGATACTCTTAGGCCTAGAAGCCAGGCCATTCCTAGAATATCTGCCTCTAGCCACCATCTTGCTCCTTCACCACCACCCCAAGCACAAATGCTTAAAATGGCGGAGGATCTTATCTCTTATCGGGGTAGTCAGGCCACAACTTCTAAAAGGAAAAGACCCCCTTCTCCTGAAATTATGACAGAACAGGATTCTGAGGAATCTGATTATTCAGATTTTGAAGAGGAACAACAACCTCGGACTGCTTATGAGGATTCAGATGCAGAGAAATCCATTCCTTCTGCCTCCCCACCAGAAGACATTTCCTTTGGGGAAACCCTTCACACCCTCAGGGAAATTTTACAATGGGAATCTCAGGACTTCCTCCAGTCTAAGAAAAGACTAAGAGTTTCTGGACCTGCCCCAGCACAGACCCCTGGTTATCCCCCCATCTTAGAAGTGGTGGATGATGTTTTCCATGAATCCGTCTTAACCCCTGATGTCCTCCCACCTGCTTGCAGTAAACCTGGCAGGTATTACAGAGTACCAGATTCTCACAAATACCTGTAAAGAAGTCCTGCTGCAGACCCAGAGGTCATTACACAGTGACCTGAATGAGCTAAGACTAGGTCTGCCAAGAATCCTATTCCTTCTGACAATGATTCCAGAGCTCTGGACAGATGGGATAAAAAAGTATACACCTCTGCAACCTTAGCTATCAGAGCATTCAACTGTCAGTTCCATATGTTAAAATATCAACAATACACTTTGGAACTATTAAAACAAAAGATTTCTACCTTTCCTGACTGTGCCAATTTGAAAGAGTTAGCAGATTTACTGCACGCTATTTGTCAAGTGGCCAAACACTCATTACACGGTGGATATGATGCCCTAGAAGCCTCAAGCAGGGCAGCAGTGTCAGGATCTGTCATTAGAAGACATGCATGACTGAAGGAACAACCTCTCCATGATCATGTTAAGTCTGAATTAATTTATGCACCCCTGAGTAAGGACCGCTTGTTTGGAGTAAAAGCAGAAGAGGTGCTTAAAAAGATGGAAGACCAAGCAAAATCTGTGCATACAGTAAAAGATTTCTTTCAGGTTCAACTTCCCAGGTTCAGCAGGAACTTTCTCTCTAAGCACCTGTTCTTTCCTGCACCTAGCAGACAGGGGCAAGGTAAGCCCCACAGGAACAGACCACCCAGGCCCCTATCCCAGGGGCAGCAGAGGACCAAACAGTGGACCACTTCCGCCCCAAAGCCAGGGAGTTCTAACACACCTTTCTATGGCAAAAACTCTAAAATGACTCCCTCTCCCCCCTCTGCTCTCCTTTCACTCACCAAAAGCTAGGAGGAAGGCTCTTCCTCTGCAAAGAAAATTGGCTTTCTGTAACAAAGGACCAATGGGTCTTAAAGATCATTTTTCGGGATGCAAATTTTCTTTCAACGAATTCCCAGTTCCAAGAGGGTACCCAGACTTACCTCCAAATCACTGGGCAGAGGCATTGAAACAGGTCCAAACTCTCATATCCCAGGGGGCAGTAGAACCTGTTCCCTCAGATCAAACAGGCAAAGGCTTTTATTCCAGACTATTCCTTGTTCCCAGAAAAGAGGGCAATTTGCGCCCCATCCTGGATCTATCCATTCTGAACACTTCCCTGGTGGTCCCCAAGTTCAAAATTTAGTTATTTATTTATTTATGTATTTTACATTTGTTAACCGGGATTGTCTGACTGAGCAAAACCCCTTTTTCAACAGAGGCCTGGATAGAAAAGCTCCAAAACATAGTTACAAAAAATATAACCGTTACAAACACAGCTAGTTATACTCATTCATAATAAAAATTGTAGAGCAGTGATATATATGCAGTTACAATTATCTATAAAAATGTTATGAAGAATACTGCAGCAGAAGGAAAGGAGATTTAGGTAAAAATGATGCAGTTAGACTAGTTTGTTGTAAATGTTTTGGTATAGAGGAGAAGAAATTATGGTAAGACAGAGGAAGTTAGGTTTGTTATTTAGTGAAGGTATATTCAAAGAGGCTGAGAACAGGTACACATCCAGTGACTTTTTAAGTACTCTTTAGTGGCTAGTTTGAATACTTTAGGATGTGAAAGTGATCTAACTTCTTGTGGGAGATTGTTCCAAGCAATAGAGGGATGGTAGCAGTATGTAATGGCTCCTGTTTTGGACTTGGGCTTGTAGATTTGTAAAAGGTCATGGGTGGAGCTCCTGAGTATTCTGGATGGGATATAGTGGGAGATTATGGTGCCTAGTGCTGGACAGTAGGATGGTGAATAAACAATGGAGTGTGTAATTTGGAGCTGAGAGAGGAGTAGGTGTGGTAGTTCGTGCCAGTTTAGATGTCCGAGGGAGATACAGTGGTGAGATTTGTAGTTTTTTTGTGCAAAAATCTGGCTATTTTGTGATAGGTTGATTCGAGTTTGCTAAGTAAGGTGGAGTTAAGATTTGTGAGTATTTGGGAGCAGTAGGTTAGGCATGGCGAAAGATATGTATGGGTGATTGTGGTTCTAGACTCAGAGGTTAGTAATTTTTTATTTCTGTAGAGCAGTCCTAGTTTTTGATGGGCTTTCCTGATAGTTATTTATATGGAGGTTGAATTTCAGATTATCATCAGTGGTTACACCAAGGAGTTTAGTACTAGAGTCAGCAACTATGAGAATGTGATTTAGTGATTTTATTTGAAAAGTAGATTTGATATGAGTAACAGTTTTGGGGAGAAAGAGTAAGAGTAAAATGCTAACTTTGCAGCAGTTGCTGCTGCTTATGCTGACAAAAATGCCTGTCTAGTGACACTAGACCTAAAAGATGCCTACCTCCACATCCCCATAAGGGAATCCTGCAGAAAATTTCTGCACTTTAGAGCAGGCTCACAACACTTTCATTTCTCTGCGCTACCCTTTGGCTTATCTACTGCACCCAGAGTATTCACCAAATGCTTAGCCCGGGCCATAGCATTTTGCAGATCGAGAAATATACAGATTTACCCTTATCTGGACGACTACCTCATTCAGGCAGATTGCAAAGAAAAGCTGCTCCAGGACCTTCTGTAGGTCTTTCTCTTTGTCAAAACCCTCCTAACTTCCCTGGGTTCACCATCAATGAGAAGAAATCAAAGCAAACGCCCTCCAGGAAGATCATTTTCTTGGGAGCACTGCTGGACACAGCATCCCAAATGGCCTTTCTATCCCCAGAAAAGCAGAGCTTACTGCCTCTCTGCTTTACCCAGCTGGCTTCCAAAAGTCACCTCACTGCAAGGAAGTTCCTGCAAGCTTTGGGGTACATGGCATCTTGCAACCTTCTAATTCCTCTGGCCAGACTTCACATGAAGAAACTTCAGTGGTATCTAAAGAACCTTTGGTGTCAGCACACTCTGCCTCTAGAGACCTCTCTCCCTCTGATCCCCTGTATAAGGGCAGAGTTTCTCTGGTGGGCAGGGGCCTGTGCCAAGAACAAGGGTCTTCCCTTCATCCTCCACCCTACCGGGCAGACCACCACCACCACCGATGCCTCGGACATTGCTTGGGATGCTCACCTAGCAGGCAAATGCGCTCAAGGTCTTTGGGATGCCCAGTACCTTCCCTTACACATCAATCAGAAGGAAATGATGGCAGTACAAAAGGCTGTGACATCCTTCAAACCCCATCTCAGGCCAGGGGTTCTCCTTATCAAAATAGACAACACTGCAGTAATGTGGTACATCAACAAATGGAGAGGGACCCAATCTTACCCTCTGTGTAGGCTAGCCATGAACCTCTAGCTGACAGCCTCCTCCATGGGATTACACCTTATTGCCCAGTACCTACCAGGGTTCAACAACACCCTGGCAGGCCACCTAAGCAGAAACTTACTGGACCCCCATGAATGGCAGCTCCACAGAAAAATCTTTTTGCAAGTCATTCAGGAGTGGGCAGCTCCAGAGGTGGATGTGTCTGCTTCGCACTTCAGCAACCAGGTGAAAAAATTCTGTACCAGGGAGTATCGCCCCCTAGCATGAAAGGTGGATGCCTTGACCTTTCCCTGGAACTCCCTCTTTGTGTACGCATTCCCTCCTCTGCCTCTTATTCCCAAGGTGCTGATCAAGATAAGGGAGGAGAGACCAAAGGCCATCCTCATTGCTCCAGATTGGCCCAGACAGCATTGGTACCCATTACTATGCAGCCTGACATCAAAGCCTCCCAGGCAGCTTCCCCTGATCTCAGATATCTTGACCCAGGTGGGGGGGTGCTGCACCCATACTTGCAGACTCTCAAACTGTCAGCATGGTTAATACTTTAACAAAGGGGCCCCTGTTAAGCAAACAGGTCCTAGACATTATCACAGTGGCCAGAAGGCCCAGCACCACAAAATCTTGCACAGGGAAATGAAAAGGATTCTGCTCCTGGAGCCAGTCCAGAGGGGTTAGTACCTCACAACCTTCCATCCCTCTTATCCTGGACTACCTAGCTGAGTTACTAAATAGTGGCATCCTCTTCTCTTCTATCAAAATCCACGCCTCAGCCATTTCAGCTCATTTCGATACAGACCGGCCCCTCTTCTCACATCCTTTGATTAAACAATTCCTCAGAGGGACTTCTAATATCAGACCTCCCAGAAGACCACCCACGCCAGCCTGGGACCTGAATTGTGTTTTAGAAAAACTAACCTTACCACCCTTTGAAGTTGCTGCTTCAGCAGAATTGAGAACTCTCCTGGAAGACTACTTTCCTACTATCTATCACCTCAACTAGAAGGGTTTCAGAACTTCAGGCACTCATGGTAGTTGAGCCCTTCATCATTTTACATGCAGACAGGGTCTCCATGAGGACTAACCCCTCCTTTATGCCCAAGGTGGTATCTGATGTGAGCCTCAACCAGGCCATACATCTACCCACCTTCTTTCCCAACCCTCAAAACAAGGGGGAAATAATTCTGCACTCACTAGATGTGCACAGACTGCTCAAATACTACCTGGACCATATTAAACCCTTCAGAAAAACAGACCAGCTTCTTGTCAGCTTTGCCCCAGGGGCAGTGGGGAAGCCCATTTCCAAGCAAACCATTTTCAAATGGGTATCACACTATATCCATTTCTGCTGCAGAGTACATGGGAAGCCTCCCCCTAAGTCTGTTCATACCCATTCCACTGGGGCAGCCTCCAGTTCCACAGCATTCCTCAGAGGAGCTCCCACCAGGGACATCTTGGAAGCTGCTACCTGGACCTCTGTCTATACTTTTACAAAGCATTACCACCTACCTCTTTTCTCTAAGGCTAGGGCATGGTTTGCCTCTGCAGTTCTGCAGGGCATGCTGACCCATGCCTAGGTCTCTAATCCTTCCACCCCTCTCCTCAGCTTTGGGAATCCTCCCACATGTGATGACTGCAACAGTGAAACACGAAGAACATAATACAGTTGTGTACATTTACAATAAATGTAGATGTTCTGGTGTTCGGGCCGGCCGAGGGCTTCTACAGCAGGGATAACCCACAGGTGATGACTGCAACAGTGAATACACTCGAACATCTACATTTATGGTTGGTGTACACAATGTACTTTGTCTTGGAACATATTTTCCACAAGACTTAATGAAGTAATTAGCATTAAACTTGAAGTGAAATGTAGAAAGCTGAGGAAATAAAGTACTGGATGTACTAAATGTTTTAATAGTAATTTTTGGCTTTGAAATTTGACAGGCTTTTAAATATGTAAATGCTTTTCATGTGAAAGATAAACTACATATTCTTTGAATTTTATTGTTTATTAAACAAAAGAGTGGAAAAGTGGTACATTTTAATTTGAAGTTCTGTGATAAGAAAGGACAATAGCACTTGCGTAACTAATTAAAGGTTACACATGCAGCTTTCTGTAGTTTATTACATATATATGAATGTGTGCGTGTGTGTATGTACTTATGGGTCTACTTCAAAAGATTAAAGACCCATATCATTGACTTTCATAAGACTGAGGCCAAAGCAATGAAACTCCAGATAACAGAGAGCTTAAAACCACTAAACCCAGAACATCCAACTCGACAAGTGAGCAGAATTCTGATCGTGACTTAAAGGCACAGTTCCACAATTAAAGACTGCTGACAGCAAATGACTATCAGTGGTTTGAACTGGAGATCATGGTACAGTGAGGATCGGGAAATGAACCCTTTTCTTTCTGTAGTGTGATCTCGGAGTTGGTATATATTATTTAGGGGGTGCGTGGGGGATGCAGGGGCGCTTTCATCTCTTATCGGAACTTTGTCATAATGTAAAAACAGTTAAGTTACAAAATTTTTTATACACACATCCATGAGCAATGACAACCCTTCCTTTGATGTATCAAGAGGGAGTGTCTTCAACCATTCCTAAGCAAAGTAGTATCACATTGCCATGTAGTGTTCAGAAGATTTAAGTGCACTTCATCTTAACAGTGTATAATCTTGCAAGCCAGCTAGAATATTGTAAATTTTTTGTTTCGGATAGATTGTGTTTTTGTGTATGTAGTAGTTTCTGTGAAAAATCTTCAATAAAAATCACATTAAAATAAATGTGTAAGTTTTTAACCATGTAAACCATAACTATGTTAAAATCCTATTGTAAAAATTGCTCAAAAAAACCCAATACCTAAAAATAACTCGACATTCAATGCATGCAGTGAGATGGTAAAAGATATTAAAACATTTGGTAGTGGGCAATAGGGTCATTCATTTAGAGTATATAAAATGTATGTCATGCATCATTTCCCTGAAGGTGCTTGAATGGGAGGAAAAGTAATGTGCGTTAAATATAAAGTTCACATAAATAGCTTTATTTGTTGATGTGCATTTATGTAAAAAGGGTGCTTAAAGTGCAAACCCATAGCGAAGGGGCCCAGAGGTATTACTGTATCATATGCCCCTAGTCCTGTTTCATCATCTAGTCAATGCTTTCAATTTCAAAAGGGGCGCAGTGGAACAAGACTCGTTAAGTCCAGGCCAACCATGGGCCAGTTGCCACTGTAATTCTCTCATTTCCAATAACTGAACCCATGGACTTCCCCTCATTCCCTCCGTTAATCCTTCTATAACTACCAACATAAATGTGACTTTCGTTGTCCAAAACTTGTCTTGCCAAGGCATTATTGGGTTTCCTTTTGTTGATGTTGTATTGGTGTTCTTAAATTATTTCCCCTACGCTCAGTTTTACCTGTGATTGATAGAACCCCCCCCCGAGTGGACCAAGTGGCAAGAGATCTGGGTACTCTGGTATTATTGAGCTTTGACCACCATGTCTCCACTGTGGTGCGGAAATCATATGTGGCTCAGCTTGTAATAAGGGCATGGCGTCTAGATCTAAGGATGTCCTAGTACCACTGTACTTTGCCATCATCAGACCAATAATCGATGCACCCACTGGCATGTACCTCGCCAGGCATCTGCAAATGTTGGAGCATCCTCAGATTTCTCAGCAAATAAAATACAGGTTACAACCAACATGTCATATGCTGACAGATTTAAAAGCTCTATCCCTGACGCTGTATGCAGATTACTGAGGGATGTTCTATGCCTGATCTACAGGGTAGTCTCTGACCCAGCCCTGATAAAAATGTTGCATATTTGGAAAACTAACTGCATGAAGACTGCCCACTCCAAGGATCTAAATCTGGTCTCTGACCTGAATAGATCATCCTCGAGACAGATGTGTGTCCTAGAGATTGCCCCTCCTCTGGAATAGGCTTCCCATTTACATGAAGCAGAGGCCTTCCCTGACCATTTTCAAGTGCAGTCTGGACCAGTGGATGGAAAATTCCAAATTCACTCCTGAGGTGGCACCCATGGCTGTTATGGACAGAGGCAGTCTGTAAACATTTTTAAAACCCTTCTTGCTGACCCTTGTCATATTTTCTTTAGGGATAGAAAATTGGATAAAATTTGGGTAAAACTGGCTAGGTTTGTAAAGGTTCTTGAGCCGTTAGCCTAGTAATCTGTCATAGGTAACCACCAAACACTGCACCTGTCCCAATTCGTCTTTTTCAAGCATAGCTCATGCCTACTGAATCTGGTGAATTTCTTTGAGAAAGTCATTAAGGCCATGGATGAAGGTAAAACAGTACATACTGCCTATCTCAACCTGGCCAAGCCATTTGACACAATCCCCCACTCTGGTATTATAAATAAACTCACAAAACTGGGCATAAGTCCCTATGCCACCTAGTATATAGCCAGTTGGCTCACAAACAGAATACATGTGGTTAAAGTGGGTGAATAAAGATCCAGCAAAAGGCCAGTTACTTGTGGTGTGCCACAGGGCTCAGTGCTGGGACCACTCCTGTTCAGAATATACTTCTGTGAAGTCAAGGCTAGTGTACAAGGCCTCTGGATGACAAAGTTTGCTAATGAATGCAAGCTGAAGGCAATCATTGAATTCCCCAGTGATGTAAGTATCCTTCAAGAGGGTCTAGATGAGAAAAATGATTAGTGGCAGAAACATGACCTAAAACTAAATGCAAAAAAAATTTATCATTGTACCCTTTGGGAAGTCAAATGCTTCTGCAAATTATAGCATCAATAGCACACCCCTAAGAGTAGACTCAGAGGTGAGAGATCTAGGTACACAGAGAGACAGATAGCCTGAACTTTAGCTGCCATGTTTTCACAATGGTGTGGAAGTCGTCCTATGTGGCACAGTTTATAAGTAAAGGTAAGGCATCTAGATCCAAGGAAACTGTAGTCCCACTGTACTGTGCCCTCACTAGACTGCTAACCTAGTACAATGTGCCATTTGGCATATACTTGACTAGGAACTTATAGCAGCTGGAGTGACGTCGGAGGCTTCTCACAAAGAAAATACAGGGTATGAACAACATGTCCTATGCAGAAAGACTAAAAGCCCTATCCCTTTAATCTTTCTCCTACCAACTATTAAGGGATGACCTGTGCCTGATTTTCAAGGCACTCACAAATTCTGCCCTGATGGAGAAACAGCACAAGGGCCACCTGACCTAGAGATCTAAACTTGATCAAACAAAACATCCTGGAAAGATAGATATATGTCTTGGAGATTGGCCCTTCATAGGCACAGGCTTCCTTTACACATTGTGCAGCACCCTTCCCTGGCATTCTTCAAAAGCAGTTTGGATCAATGGATGGAGAATTGCTAATTCACACCTGGGGGCAACACCTGTATCCCTTATGGACAGGGGGTGTTTGTAAGGTACTGAAGGCTTAAGTGCAAATTTATGCCAACTTCTTGCTCCTAGGGGACATATATTGGGTAAAATCTGGTTTTATTGTCTAGGCATGTAAGGGCTGTTAAGCCATTATCTTGGTAATCTCCTGTGAAGCAGAGGGAAATTCCAGAAGTAAGGAGAGAGTGGTATTTTGGATGCAGATCCTTAAGGAGAATAACAGCCATACACAATATTATATTTATAAAGTAGCAGAAAGTATTCTAAGAGCTAACCCAGTACGAGAATGGAGAAAGGAGATTTTGCTGATAGGGATGACTGCAGTCGGGGGTACAGAGAATAGGCAAGAGGGGCCTTGAATTTCATGCCGAAAACTGGTGAAGGAACCAAGGTGTTGAGTGCAAATAATTAGAGAGGGAAAGGTAATTGAATGGGAAGAGTCCAGGAAGACCTTTGGACTGCAGGCTTACCTGTCAAGGATTGAAATTAGAGTATAGGCAAAGGGAATGGTATAGGGGACTCCTAAGTGAAAAACATGCTCTGGTAGAATTTTTAGTTGAGTTTAGAATAGAAGCTGCTGATAAAAAGAGGAAGTTAGTAGGGCATATGAAGTATTGCACTTATAACTATAGGATTCAGTCAGAGGAGGTTAAAAAAAAGATTGGGAAGAATGATTGGATAAGCAGTTCACAAGGCAACAAATGGAAGACATGTAAAGCTCCCAAATATGACAAAAAAGTTTAGACGATTCAGGTTTTTGCTTGCAAGTGTTTGCATAGGGATGTTTATACCCTGAGCAGACTCTAGAATTTTTTTCTCAGGTAGATACCAGATATTGGAGGCGTGATGGGGAAGAAAGGTAACTGGGAAAATATAGTTGGTTAGTGCAATGAGTTGGAAGACTTTAAAAATTCCCCTATAGAGTACTCTGTCGTAAATATTGGGTGAGTAAATGGGTATAACTAAAGAAATATTATTTTTTAGTTGGGATACAGTATCTCAGTATCGTAACCATAGTAAAGACTTTTTAAGTTTAATTCTGGTGGCTGCCAAAAATACTAGAAAATAAAAATCAAATTCTTAACCAATTGTCTTTGAAGTATTGAATATTTTAACAGAGATAAAAGAACTGGAGGTAGGTTCTATAGAAAAGGGTAGGAGCAAATTCTATAGAAAAAAATAAAATTATGGGAACAGTACATGCAGTGAGGTTTAAGGGAAGGCAGGAATTGAGCAATTTATGTAATGTTGAATTGATAATTGTTGTACATCACATGTAATGTCCTTCTATTCATATGCTGCAGTATTCATAACATGGGGGAGTTCGCCTCCAGCTGACTCGTACATCCGGCCAGTATACCAGAGTCTAAATGATACTGCAGGGTACATGCGACAGAGCACATCACTCAACGTTCGTCGGCCATAAAGAGACATCTCGTATAAAGCAGATGTCAGCACTTACCTACCTCAGAACGTTTCTGCCACCTGTCCGACTGCCAACTCTGGTCGTCCCTCAGTAGAGAACTCCTCTTTGTGCTTAAGATAAGTACCCCTTTGGGTTTTTTCTTTTCCTTTTGGCTACTGTGTTGTTTTTTTCTTGAGTACTTGTCAACTAGGAAGGGCAAGTGTCAATGTGGAAGGCAGATTCCCCATAAAGACTCCCACAAGCTTTGCTTATTTTGCTTACGCCCAGACCACGATCACATGTCTTGCAATACCTGAAAGGCCTTTGCTCCAAAAAAACCCTCTGTAGCTGCCTAGCATCCCTTAAGTTACATTTGGAGACTCAGCACCTTAAGCGCTTAGCTCGAGACATAGGTAGGTGCTAGGCTATTAGCCCTAGGGCCTATACAAGCCTAGCCATAACGATTCCCTGGCTGTTAGTTCCCACAAATATTTACTTTCCTGGACCCCTGTTTAGCCGGGCTACTGATGTGATCCCTGGGGTGAATTTTCTATCTCCCATCCAGTCGTCAAGGTTCCTCTTGAAGAGGGCCATTGAGGCACTCTGCCTGACATGTATGGGCAGCCCATTCAAGAGTATGGAAAGTCTCTGGGTCAGGAACCTATCCCTCCAGCATGTTCTAGTCATCGTGATGACAAGGTTAAGATCCCTGGAGTGTTTAGCTCGGAGGGATTGGGATTTCTTTAAGTGTAGCATGTCCAACAACTCTGGGTTTGACATGGCCTTGTATGGTAGGCAGAAATCGCCTCTGAGTAAGGCGACATGCGCAGAGTATAGCTGGAGTTTCTTTAGACAGTGTAAGGCATCTGCTTTTGGCCTGTGATTCTTTTTGTGAGGTATTTCTGCGGCCTTTCTAGTTGTTGCAGAGGTCTATACCAAACTGGGCATTGTATTCTATAATGGGTCTAATGAAGGATGAGTACAGAGGGACAATGACCTCCTTTTTTCTGAATGAAAAGCCCTTAGTGATGAGATGTGCCACACAGAAGGATTTTCTAACTGTTGTGACTATGTGGTTATCAAAGGTGAGACCACTGTCCACTTGTATCCCTAGGTCTCTTATAACACTTTCGGTGTTTAGTGTATTGCCACCTATGTGGTAGTTAACAGGTACGTAGGGGATAACCATACATTTTTTGGCATTTAGCTTGAGCCCATGGCTCTGGCACCAGGCATCTGTTTCGGTAAGGCCCTTTTGCAGTACATCCACATCATTTGGGGATTCAGTAATGGCTCCCAGCCTGCAGTCATCTGTGAACTTTGTAAGCTAGAGTCCCTTAGTATTGGGCTGTACTTCAGAGAAGTAGATGCCAAACAAGAGTGGTCCCAGGACAAAACCCTGCATACACCACTTGTCTGGAGCTGGATTTGGAGTCTGCTACTTTTACAGTGTGTGTTCTGTCATAAAGTCAGTTTGCAACCCATCGAGTGATGTAGGGATTAATGCCCAGCTTAGTGAGTTTGTCTGTGATTCCAGAGTGGGGGATAGTGTCGAAAGCCTTGGCGAGGTCCAAGTAGACTGTGCGAACCACCTTACCCTCGTCCATGGCTCTGGAGACTTGATTCAAAGAAGTTGATCAGGTTCAGGAAGCAAGATTGGCCTTTCACAAACCCAAATTGGGTGGGGTCCAGTGTCTTTGTTTATAAGTTCCATGATAATATGTTCCATGGTCTTGCAGATCAGGCTCATCAGACTGATGGGACGGTAGTTCCCGGGATACAAAGTGGATCCCCCCTTGTGGAGTGGGTTGACTGTAGCTGTGCGCCACTCTGTGGGCACAAAGCCTGAGGTGAGGCTATGATTAAACATGACACATAGGTGAGGTGCCAGTTCATTTTGTAGTTCATGCAGTACACAGCCCGGGATGTCGTCTGGTCCCATGGATGCTGTATTCTTGGCTTGGGTGAGTGTTTTTTTTTTTTTTTTTTTACCTGAGTGGCCGTGATTACCGGAATGTGGCATTCTTTCGGTATTGAGATGGGCCTTTTTGGAGTGAGAGTGGGGGGTGAAGTTGGCACTGAACCTGTCTGCCAGGATATTGGCAATATCCTTGGGATCAGTACATCTAGTGCCATTCTGCTGTAGCTCAGAAAAGATCTGAGTATTGCCCTTTAGATTCTTGACATAGCTATAGAAAGCCTTGTGGTTGTCTTTGGAATCTTTGGCAATTTTGTTTTCGTAACTAGCTTTGGAAGATTTTATGAGGGATCTCAGCTTTCTACTGAAGCTGGTGAGGGAGTTTTTTGAATCTTGGGTACTTCCTCTTTTCTGCAACAGTTTCTTCATTTCTGCTGTACAGCTTGTTTATGGCAGGGGACCACCAGACTGGCTACCTTTTTTTTTTTTTTTTTTTTTTTGAGGACAGCGTCTTGGTTCTATTGGTCCATGCATGAGTGAATGTGGTTGTACAGCACCTTAGTGTAGGATTCAGCAGTTGAACTTCCAGTTCCCATCTGCATGGGTGTCATGAAGTTTGTTACTTCTGACTTGAGAATCATGAAGTTGGGTTTGGAGAAGTTTTTTATGGAGGTAAAGGAGAGTGGGGGTGGGATGTGGATGTCAAGGGTGATTAGCTTATGGTTTGATCTGACCAATGAGGAGGTGGCCACTAGTGTGTAGCATCTATCTCCCATGTTGGTAATGACCAGGTCTAGAAAACTGGTACCCCTGGTGGGACTATGAATTAATTGCTCTAGGGCATTGGAACTTTATGAATTCCAAGAACGTTGAGCAAAGGTGTTGGTACAGGAGTAGTTTTCCCAGTTAGTGACAGGGTAGTTGAAATCACCCAGTATTAGGGTGTTTGGTTGTATCTTAATATTTTCCAGTATGTTTAGAAAGGTGTAGTGAGAATCTTGGGGCATGGTGGGGGATCTGTAGCAAGTTGCAATTTGTATTGCGGTCTTGCCTACTTTTAGTTGGACCTGGAGAATTTCAGATGCATTGTGTTGGACAATCAGCCTGGAGGTGTGAATATCCTTGGTGAATATGGACACTCCTCCAACATTAGTGTTTCAATCCTGGTTTGGTGGCCGAAAAGTGTGGTATGAGTTGTAGCATGGATCTGAAGTTGGGCCCTTCAGAAGAAAAGCAACTCAAAAAGGCCAAGAAGCCTCGGCCTGACCCTGCAGCTGCTCCCTCTACTCCAGGCGTCCCTCTTGAGGCTGATGAAGGGCCGAAGACCACATTGGAATCTGCAGAGCCGCCTTTGGGTACCTTAGTGGAAGCCGTCAAGGAATCTGTAGGCACGTCCCAGAGGGTTTCGCAGGTGTCTGATTCAGGTGCTGGGATGGGGGTGGGGGGGCCACAGCTGGTTATTTCCGAAGGTCTGCACAGCATAACACAGATTGTTTTTCATAAGGATGTTCTTGCAGATGTTGTGGAATGCTGCCCAACATCAGGCCCTTCTACTTTCCACCGTCTGGCTCCTGAGGTTCTAAAGAAAAAGAAACTAAAAACTAAACTTGTTTCCCTGGCTCCTTAGGAACAAGCCTCTGATCAAACTCCTGACTAGCAGGCCTTTACCCAAGGCCTGTTTAATGCCTTCATGGCTCTCCGCCAGACGCCAGCTTTTTTTTTTTTTTTCCTGCACAGGCCCTTTCCCCTTCTACCCCTCTGAAGAGGCCTGCAGAGGATGTCTATTCTGAAGAGGACAATTCATCAGAGGATAAATCTCTTGCCTATTCTACTCAGATTGCTTCTATTCTGGGTTATGCCTCCCCAGAGAAGTAATCTAATGGTACAGATTCCACCAGGGAGGATATTTCTTTTGAAGAGACCATTTGGAAGATGGACATCTTTAAGTGGAATTGCTGCCAGGTTTCTGAGATTCAAAAGCGGTACTATGATCTCCTACCCATGGAATCCCCTAATCCTTCAACCATCCTTCCAGTCCTGCTGGCCTTCTTGGATACCTTCACTGCAGCTTCCAAGTGTCCATATTCCCAGCCTTCAGCCCCCAACCGCCCTGACAGATTTTACAAGATGCATGAGGATGCCAAGTTCCTTTTTAAGGTACTCTCTGCTGACCCAGCTACTATATCAGTGGCAACAGATAAAGCCTCCAGACTTTTACCCTCCACCTGCCTGCTTTCATCTGATAAGAAAAGCAAGGTCATGGAGAGGCTGGGGAAAAAGTGTATACTTCTTCAACCTTGGCTTTTAAAGCAATGAATTATCAGTCCCACATGGCCAAATATTCCCTGGCTTTCTCTTATGGCGACTGCAGTAAAACTCCTGTCAGAGTTTCCAGATTGTCCCAACAAAGCCAAGCATTCCAGCATTCTCAACTCCTGCTCCCAGGTTACTAGGCACTCCATCAAATGTAGTTATGCAGTGAAGGCTTCATCTAGTGCTGCAGCTTATGGGGTCTATCATGAGAAGGTATTCATGGCTTAGATTATAACCCTTCCAGGATGATATCAAAGCTAAGCTCATGGATGCCTCTACAGACAACAAAGCCTTATTTGGCACTGCAGCTGCAGAGCTATTTAAAACTCTTCAGGAAAAGGGGAACGAACCCCAGAATTTAAAATGCATATTTGTGTCTCCTGCCCCAAGCTTCCAGAGAAACTACCCAGCCAGAACCACCTTTGTTAGGAAGGCAACTAAGTCTGTCCCATCAAAAGGTAAAAAGGATGCTAGGAGACGGGCACCTTCTAAGTCTGCTTCCTCCACACCCTCTCAGAAATGACCTTTTCAGGCCAAATCTGATGGCATATGACTTCCAGGTCCCACACCCGTCTACCTCCCTTTCTCTTCACATCTCTCTTTCTTTCCCAGCTTGGAAACAAATTACCCAGGACTCTTTGGTCCTCTCCATCATTGACCAAGTTTACTTCATGGTATGGGAAACCCATCCTACCTTCAAAGGAATCCCACAACCCCCACAGGACCAAATGGAGTTCTTTCCACTAGTGCTCTCCTTTCTTCTTTTTCAGGGCACTATCCAGTAGGTGCCACCCAGTCAAAGGGGGAAAAGGATTTTACTCAAAGATGTTTCTGGTCCCAAGAAAGGATGGCCATTGGTGGCCTATCCTAGACCTGTGCCATTTAAACACCTTTCTAAAAGTTCCCACCTTTGCATGAAGACACTACCTACTGTACTCCCTCTGATTCTTCCCCAGGCCTTCATTGTGTCACTGAACATAAAAGATGCATACCTTCGCATCCCCATTCACCAATGGTTCATCAGCTTCCTTCACTTTTCTGTGGCTTCCTCTCATTTTTAGTTTTGTCCTTTGGTCTGTCTACAGTACCGAGAGTAGTCACAAAATGTTTAGTCCTTGTTATAGCCCACTGCAGACTGCAGGGCATACAGATATTTCCATACTTGGACGACCTGTTCCTTTAGGATCCTTCACCAGCAGTACTCCTGGACGATCTTTCTTACACAGTGTCACTTCTGAGAGGGCTATGGTTTACCATCAACCTCCAAAAGTCTTCCCTGACCCCCTCTCAGGATCATGTCTTTTTGGGGTGCAGGATCCTGATAAGCACATTGATAGCTTGGTTACCCCCAGAAAAGATCCTGTCTCTCATCACTTATTTCCTAGACCTAATATCACTTCAATCCCTGACTGCCAGGGAGTTCCAGCACCTCCTGGGGTTCATGGCCTCAACTATTCCAATGCTTCTCTTTGCCAGACTACACATGAGGAAATCTCAGTGGTTCCTGAGAACAGTTTGGAAGCAACACCATCACTATGGAATTTGTTGTCCCCCTCCTACCCTGTTCGACAAAGGAGTTAGAGTGGTGGATTTTCCAGGTGACCAGAAATTCAGGCTTACCACTTCATCCACTTTCACTCACCCAGGATCTGTACACAGATGCGTCAGACACTGGGTGGGGTGCAATGCTGGGGAACTGGAAGGTCAGGGATGTGTGGTCCCCTCCTCAGATAAAAGAATGTCAACATAAAGGAAATGAGAGCTTTGATCTTTGCCCTCAAAATCTTCAAGTCTAGGATTTCACCAGGGGTCCTATGCTGGTTCACAGACAATACCACAGTCCTCTGGTACATCAACAAGCAGGGAGGGACAAAGTCCTACATCCTCTGCAGACTGGCACTATACACCTGGGAGATTGCCCAACAGAGTCAGGTTTCCATCCAAGTTGTTTACATTCCCTCAGCTCAGATTGTGATGGCAGGCTCTTTAAGGAGGTCTATGACTCAATCCCCTGAGTGGATGTTGAACAGGGTTGTGTTTCTGGAACTTGTCCATTGATGGGTTATCCCTCACATGGATCTTTTTGCCTCCCCCATGAGCAGACAGCTTCCCAAGTATTGTGCCAGGATTCCACATCCTGGGACATGGAAGATGGACGCTCTATCCTTTCCATGGAAGGGGATGATTCTATATGCATCCCCCTCCCTTCTCACTCATTCAGAAAGTTCTGCTGAAGATTTAGCGGGAACAACCAAAAATGTTGCTGGTGACCCACTTTTGGCCAAGACAGGATTGGTTCCTCCTTCTACATTTAGCCAAGGGCAATCACCACAAGTTACCCCTGAGGATGGACTTATTCACACAAGACAAAGGAACTCTGGTACATCCACAAATGTCAACCGTAAACTTGACTCTGTGGGTGATAGGGCTTTGATCCCCTTTAGACATCTTTACACTGAGAATGTACTGCAATTTCTGCAGGAGGCCAGAAAACCCACTACTAGGAAATCCTGTGTCTCCAAATGGAGGAAACCAGGAAAATGATGCAGAAAACAACAATTCAGCACAGGTACCACTCCACAGATATTTGAGCTTTGTTTAAGAGCTCATTAAGGGAGTGTTCCTATGCATGTGTTTGACCAATAGGAGGGGAGAACTGTGTATTTGAAGTCGGTGATTTCTTTGTTTCTGAAGAAGTCTGATATTTATTTTAGATGAAAGTGCTCAATAAATATCAGTAGAATGGTACCTGTGCTGAACTGTTGATGTTAAGTTGTCTATCTCGCCTTCATTCTTGCTGGATGGGTTCTCTAAAAGCTCGAGAGTTGGTTCTATATCCCACAATGCTAGAGTTACCTCAGATCTCGTTTGCTGTTGGTTTTCTACCGGCTTCTTGGTAAGTGACTTTCAAGTAAAGTTAGTGTACTTAAACCCCTTTAGTTTTAATTCTAATACTTGTTTCCCTTAGTTTAGTGGAATTCTCTCCCTTTTCTCTCAAAATCCCGTTTTTTTTTTTTTTCTCACAAGAACTTATAAGTTCTTCCCCTTCAGGCCTTCTTTCCCATTCCCTAGTGAGTGTGTGTGTTGTTTCTCTTAATTTAAAACCTTGATAGTTGTTTTATTTTTTGAGTTTAAAATAAGGTAGGGTGTAATCAGGGTGTTTGACTGTGTGTGTGTGATTACACTTTATAAAATGTCTAAAGAATCAAAGGTCTCAGGCTTCAAGAAGTGTGACGTGCTGTCAGAAAATGTCTCTGACAGACGGTCACACTTTTGCACCTGCAGGACTCCTGTGCTGTTTGCCATGGCTTCAGTCCCAGGGTCCTGCAGGAAAAAAAACAAATTGATTCTAAGAGGTTTACTCAAGCCTGAGGACTCCCTTACTGTCTCTTCGGGAAGCCCTCCAAGGCTTCTAGGTCTTCGGCTCCAGCTACTGAGCCGAGACCTAAGGCTACTAAACCTCCATCTACATCGGCTCCGGCTGGAGCCGATGAGTCTCAATCCACAGTTTCTGTGGTTGCTCCGGCTGGAGCCGAGGTGACCAGACTCGGAGCCGACATCTAGGAAGAGGTCTAGGTCACCATCCCTTGGCTCCGTTCATTCGGCTCCAGCATCTCCTCTGCTGTCTGCTCCTCTAGGTCATCGAGGCTGTCAGATCATGACCTTCAGAGGGTAGTGAGTCGACTTCTTAAGTCCGAGGCACTAGCCCAAATGCTTCAGAGCCCGACTCATCAGTCGATGCCTGCCCCTGTCCATCACTATGTTCCTCCTCCGACTCAGTTGAGCTCAGAGCCGGCCGCTTCGAACCGAGACTGTGGGGCTCCATCGTCTGCTCCGATTTCTTCCTTGGAAGAATCTGACTTCCGGCCCGAGGAGGTGAGTGGCATCGGACCATTGTCCGACCCTCCCTCAGCCATCACTGTCGGTGCCGAGGGAGGTTTTAGCTGGGGACCTCTGGCTCTGCCTAACAGGGGTGCGTTCGAGGTCATGCGGAGTGTGTTAGAACCTGGTTCTACCCACAGTTGCCTCAGGTCAAGTCGACTCACTCCCTCATCCCGGACCACAGAGAGCCAGCTCTTCAGGAATCCCATCTCATCCTCTTCGAGGCCTCTCCTGTTTTGGCAGATGAGCCCCTCGGAAGAGAAGTGTAAGAGGAAACACATAGACTCACCTGAGTCCGTCACCTCTGACACAGATTTAGAGGATTCGAGGGTTCCCCGTTCCCCTTCTGAAGATGTCTCCTTTGCAGACATTCTGGAGATCCTTAAGCAGAGGTGGCCAGTCCTCAACCCTTCGGAGGATGAATCTGTGTACCTTGAGGCGTTTGGCTCGTCCTTCCACCTCCTGGGTGTCTCCCCTTGACCCCCTCATGCAGGTGGTAGCAAAAGGCATGGACGGCTCCTGTGGACCCCACTCCCAGGAGACCCTCAAAATTCATAACAGCACCAGCAGATAAACAGTTTTGACAAAAGGAGTTTCTGTGGATGCTATGGTGGGTGCTGCTGCCACTAAGAAGGAACTAGCTGATCCTTCAGTGCCTGTCCATCCACCTAACAAGGAGTCTAGGTCCATGGACAAGCGGATGTTCTCGTCAGCGACATTTGCAGTGCGCTCGCTGAACTACCTATGCCATTTCTTCAAAGGGACTTGATCAAAGAGTGACATGTTGAAGGATCCGGTTTTCAAGATAAGATGAACACTCATCTGGCTACCCTGAACTCCATAGCCAACTCCTCCATGCGCCTCCTCTCTTATGCGGCTGATGGAGCGAGCAGGGCCGCAGGGACAGGTGTGGCCTTAGGCATGCCTGGATGCGGCTATGCAACTGCGGACCCTTTAAAGCGTCTTTCACTAATTCCCCATTCGATGGATCATCTCTTTGGTCCTCAAGTGAAAGAAACCTTGACTAGAGACTGATGGCAAGACTCTTTCTGCCATCTGAGTCCGTTTTCTACTCCTTCTAGGCCTTACCCCAAGGGTCAGAAAAGTGGAAAAATGTGGTTCCAAACAATCTCAAGGGTCTTCGCCTGGCGGTTCCCGCCAGAGGCAGAGGCGGAATAACAATGGTAGACATCGACCTAGAGGCAGGGGGTCAGAACCAGGGCAATCGAAGCCTTCTCTGATAAGCCCTTTCAGCATCCCTGGTGCCCGACTGCCCATCTTCGGAGGCAGTGTCACTGTACCCAGAAGCCTGGCTATCCCTGACTCAAGACAAATGGGTACAGTCCATCATTTCCGAAGGCTATTCCATTCCTTTTCTTCGCATTCCAAACCAATCAAAAAAATCCCTTCCACGCTTCAGGCTGGGAACCAGTCATTTTCAATTCAGGGCCCTGCCCTTTGGTCTCACCACTGCCCCCCGGGTGTTTACCAAATGCATGGCAGTGGTAGCTTCTCACTTGAGACGATGAGTCGGGCTCTGAATCCCGGGTGTTTACCAAATGCATGGCAGTGGTAGCTTCTCACTTGAGACGACAAGGATTCCAGGTGTTTCCATATTTGGACGACTGGCTCCTCACAGCTCCCACCAAGCATCTTCTTCTAATGGCCAGGGATTACACCTTTCGCATTTGTCAAAAGTTAGGCATTTCAATAAATTGCGAAAAGTCTGTTTTCCTTCATAGGCGCAAATCTAGACACAGTCGACATGTCTGCGAGACTAACAGATCAGAGAATAGCAGACATACACAAACTGGTCTCATTCCTCTTCAGCAACAACAGAATCAAAGCCAGGTTAGTTCTGAAAGTGTTGGGAATTATGGCTGCCATACCTCTGCTTCCATTAGCCAGATTCCACATGAGAATCCTTCAATGGATGCTCTTTACACAATGGTCATTCCAGCAACTTCCGATGTCCCACACCATTATGATTACGCAGACATGCAGAAATCATCTCCTGTGGTGGATGTCTTCCCCTCAGCTCTTATTGGGAAGACCCTTTGTTCCTCCTCCGGTTGCTACTCTGACAACGGACGCCTCCCTGATCGGGTGGGGGCATTATCAGGGCAGGACTGTCCAGGGCACATGGCAACCAGGCGAATGCCACTTGCACATAAATGTTCTGGAGATGAGAGCAGTGCTTTTAGCGTTGCAAGCCCTTCAAGACTCTCTTCCTTTGGGAACGATTGCAATCCAGACAGACAACATGTCTGTAGTGTGGTATATCAACAAACAAGGCGGAACCAGGTCCTACCCCTTGTGTCGAGAAGCACTCAGACTGTGGCAATGATTTCTTCTCAGCGGTTTCTGATAGCAACGCACATCCCGGGGAAGTCCAATCAAATCGGACAAGTTGAGCAGAGCTATCCTCATGCCTCACGAGTGGTCTCTGAAAGACTCTGTTGTGAGAGAAATTTTTCTCAAGTGGGGTCAGCCTTGCTGCGACCTTTTTGCTACTCCCCAAAACAGCAAGTGCAGAGATTATTTCACACTATTCCCTTTACCAGGCCAGCCCAGCAGAGGCGCTCTAGTCCAAGTTTGGCCCGGGACTTCTGTATGCATTTCCTCCCTTCCCACTAATCTCTCAAGTGATACAGAAAGCTATCGCTCAGAAGGCCTCGTTGATCCTCATTGCTCCTTATTGGCCTCGACAGGTTTGGTTCCCCTTTCTACATCATTTCCTGTTGGAGCGACCTTGGCATCTGGATTTAGCTCCAGATCTTTTGATCCATCAGTCGGGTCAGTTTCATCGCTCCCTTCCCTCTCTGAACCTCACTGCTTGGTTCCTCCAGTTCCAACCTTAGCCAGGCTTCCTCAATTATCTCACTCTGTTCGAGATATTTTGATAGCTTCCCATAAATCTTCCACTCGAAAGATTTATTTGAGTAAGTGGAAACGCTTCACATATTGGGCTCAAGGAAGGGACATAGATCCTTTCACTGCTTCCATCCAAATGGTCCTTGATTTTCTAGCTGAACTCTTCCATGCAGGTTCATCTCCTTCTACTCTTAAACTTCAATTGGCAGCTATTTCTAATTTTCATGTGGGTATTTCAGAGTCTGCCATAATGTCCCACAAGCTGTGCAAAGCCTTTTTGAAAGGAGTTTTTCTACTCAGACCTCCTATAAGAAATCCTCCTCCTCCTTGGGACTTAAATTTAGTTCTTAGTTCTTTAATTCTTTCCCCTTTCGAACCTGCAGCCTCCTGTTCTTTAAAATTGCTATCATGGAAAACTCTCTTTCTGGTAGCTATTACTTCAGCTAGAAGAGTTTCGGAACTTCATGCACTCAGCTGTCGACCTCCTTATCTGTTGTTCCATAAGGACAGGGTATCACGAACCAACCCGTCCTTTTGCCTAAGGTAGCCTCGACGACTAATCTAAATCAAAGCATTGACCTCCCTGTGTATTTCCAGAATATTCCAATAGGTCTGAACAAAAATTACACTGGCTAGATGTTCATAGTCAGTTAAGGTACTATTTGGATAGAACAAAACAATTCAGAAAATCTGACCAGCTGTTTGTCTCCTATGCAGAAGGCAGGAAGGGACTTTCAGTTTCAAAGGTATCATTATCTAGATGGCTAACATCTCTGATTTCCCTTGTTTATGAAATTAGACACCAAAAGCTGCCTAACAAACCTAAGGCCCATTCCACCAGAGCTTTGGCTACTTCCATAGCCTTCCAAGACAGACTGCCTATTGACACCATTTGTGCAGCGGCTACTTGGGCTACTCCTCACACTTTCATTTCTCATTATAAGTTGGATTTAGCTTCTAGGCATAGAGCTAACTTTGGTTCCACTGTTCTCAGGAGTCTGTTCCGTTAGGCCACCCGGGACAAGGTGCTAGGGTCCCATCCAGCAAGAATGAGATAGACAACTTAACATATAGAAGTTATGTTCTTACCATATTCCATGTTAGTTGTCTTCTTCTCGCCTTCTTCTCCCTCCCTCCTTCCCCTGGCCTGGACAGACCTAGAGGAGTTGTGATTGTGACCTCTCTTTCTACCACCTCTTTACTTAGGCATATGCTGCTGTGCATATTTCCTGAATCAGGATGTAGGTCACCCTTCTTTCTCCCTGTTGTTAGAGGTGGACTCTGTTTATAGTTATTCTGTTACTATTATAAGCTGGGGTTAGCTTACAAACGAGATCTGAGGTAACAGCATTGTGGGATATAAGGGAGCCTCAGGCGGTGGAACCAACTCTCGAGCTTTAGTTATGGTAAGAACATAACTTCTATTTTTCTGCATCATTTTCCTGGTGCGTCTCCAAATGGAAAGGTTTTCCTTCTGGCGTCTTAAACACTTGCAACCACTGGCTGTAGAGGTGCCAGTGGTCTTGTCTTACCAGTGTGAATTAATGAAGAGCGACTTGTCATATTCGTCAGTCAAGATACATCTGTCTGCCATTTTAGCATGTTTACCTACATCTCCTCCCTTGGCTTCCAGGTTGAAAGTCAGACTGTTCCTAAAAGTCATCCTTCACATTAGACCACCAAGGAGACCAGTGCCTCCTCCTTGGGATCTCAGTATTGTTCTGGAAAAACTTACGCTACCCCCCTTTGAATCAGCAGTGTCATTTGCCCTGCAACACTGCACATGGAAAACAGTCCTCCTAGTGACTATTACCTCTGCCAGAAGGGTTTCTGAACTGCAAGCTCTCATGGCATCTTCTCCCTTCACTGTTTTTCATAGGGACAGGGTTTCTCTTAGGAAAAACCCATCCTTCATGTCCAAGGCTGTTAATCTGGTATCCCTGAATCAGACTATCAATCTTCCAACCATTTTTCCCATTTCCCCAATTCTCCATTGAGATGATTCTCCACACCTTGGACGTTCATAGACGACTTGGATACCATCTGTGCAAAACCAAGTCCATCCGCAAGTCTGACAGATTGTTTGTCTCCTATCACCCAAGAGCCATGGGACAACCTGTCAACAATTAAACTGTTTCTTCTTGGATCTCTAAAGCCATTTCTTTCTCCTACTCAGCCAATGGTAAGGCTCTGTCTTCCCTTGTAAGAGCGCATACTATTAAGGCTGTGTCCTCTTCTGGGGCCTTCTTTAAAGTATTGGATAAAGCTTCTATCCTGCAGACCAGCTTGCCTGGTCCTCTGTTCATACCTTTACCAAGCACTACAAATTGGATGTTGTTTCCAAGTCCAGAGCTATTTTCCATAGCTTTGTGGAAAATGTTTCTCCTCCTCCTCCCAATTCCTCCTCTGCATGAGCTTTGGCATGCTTCATGTTATGAATACTGCCGCATATGAATAGAAGAACATAGAATAGTTGTATAAATTCTTACTATAACCATAGATGTCCTTCTCTTCTATATGCTGCAGTATTGCCCCTTCCCCTGATGCTTGCCTGATTCCTGGATGTTCATCGTGTTTCACTGTTGCAGTCATGACTTCAGGATTCTCCCCTGCTGGCAGGCAGCCCTCTGTCGGCCAGAATCTCAAAGTCTGGGTCCGGCATCGGCTGCTCAGAAAAGCTCCCTGACGTCAGAGCACCAGGAGTACAAAGCTGACAGCCGACGCCATGTTCTCCAGTCTTTCTTGCCGTGTGGTTGATAGCAGTTCGCATTTGCCGGTCGGCTGACTCCTGACAATTTTTTCTAAACGACTTCAGTCCGAAGACTGACTTCTCCTACTCAAAGCTAAGTACCCCGTTGGGGAAACTTTTCTTGCTCCAGTCCGATGTCAGAAAAAGTTAATAATTGTATTTCTTGTTGGAAGCAAATACCTCATAAGGATTTTCATTCTTACTGCATTCCTTGCTTAGGCCCTGACCACGACGTAGCTAGTTGTCAGTTTTGTGCTAGATTCAATCAACGTACAATTAAACAAAGGTACGATTTTGCATTTCATTACTTCGGTATGCGTTTTAATTACAAAATGTCATCTGATTCGGTTCCGGCTACCGGAGTTCACAAATGACGCAAGGATAAAGACAGGCCTCCGAGGTCCAAATTGGACGATATTGTACAAGCAGAGCCAGCTTCAGGTTCGGCCGTCATCAGTGAGGTGCTTTTGCAGCCCCTGTCGGCCATTTCGGAACCGATGGCCGAAACGGACTCCCACGAGGAGCCAACTAGGCCTTTGAATATTTCTGTTGCAGGACCTTTGGACAACGCTCCTTTGGATGGGTCCGGAGACGCTGTGCAGGTACCGGCTTCCGAAGGGGTTTTCAGGCCTACTCATCTTCTAATAAAGGCAAAGGCAAAGACTCCTTCCAAATCAAAGACTACAGCCCAGACCTCTTCTGCTCCAGCACCCAAGTCTCAGAAACAATTACTTAAGATGGCGGAGGACTTTCTTACCATGATCAGGGGTTCAGATCCCCCTCCAGATAAAAGGCCAAGGCAGGAAGTGTATTATGACTCCTCTGATCAGGCTTCTGTTTTTTCAGTTTCTTCTTCTGACCAGGAATATTCTTTCCCTCCTTATGAGGATTCTGATGCTGAGGAATCCATTCCTTCAGCTTCTCCCCTTGAGGAATTCTCTTTTGGGGAAACTTTACATGAAATGAGGGAACATTTTCACTGGGAAGGACAGGAGTACTTGGAATCTAAGAAAAGACTTAGGGATTTTCTTCTTTTTCCCCAACATAGACCCCTGGCTATCCCCCCTATTTTGGATATTGTGGATGATGCTTTTTCAGAGGCTAACTTAACTCCTGACTCTCCAGCTCCTGTTAAGCCAGACAGATATTATAGGGATGTCCTTCAAGGATGCATCTGCAGTCCTAACATATGGGTTGTCCTGCCTCAGGCAGCCCTTCGGTCGGCCGGATTCCAAAGTCTGGGTCTGGCCTCGGCTGATGTCGCACTTCACCCGACATCATAGCTGCTGTGAATTGGGTATAAAGGCATCAGCCGACGCCATTTTCCTCAGTCTTTCTTGCCCGGTGCCGAAGCAGAAGCTGTTCGCAAGTGCTGGTCGGTCAGATCCAGAGATTTCTACTACCGAAGACTTCTAAAAGCTAAGTACCCGTTGGGGACTCTTTCTTGCCTCAGCCGATGTCAGAAAAAGTAAATAATTGTTTAACTTGTGGGAAACAAATACCTCATAAGGATTTCCACTCTTACTGCCTTCCTTGCTTAGGCCCAGACCACGACGTATCAGCTTGTCTAGCCTGTGCTTCCTTCAACCGACGGACACTTAGTCGTCGGTCGGGTTTTGTAGAGGAGTTTTTTGGTCCCGCTTTTGCTTACAAAATGCCGTCGGAGACTCCGACTTCACAATTAGCTAAAAGCGTAAGGAAAAGGACCGACACTGGCGACGGTTTTCGAAACCACGGTTAAGCCAACCGAGTGTCTCGGTTTCGCTGAAACCGAGTCCTCGGTTCTTCCTTCAGCCGAAGCATGCCTCCGATAGCCGAGGCCTCACAGCATGGCTGAATCTGCTACTGAAATAACCCCTGCTGTAGCAGCCACCCAGGATTTATCAGATACTATTCCTTTAGACATATCTACTCCTGCATGTGGAGCTACTAGGCCCCCTGCATCTATGTCTATCAAGGCTTTTTCTAGGGCTAAAGCAGCTAAATCTTCTAAGGCCTTGCATGCTAAAACCCCCTCACACAGGCCTACCTCTAGTTCCCAAATGCTCAGCCTGGCTGAGGATCTCATTTCTTTGATCAGGGGATCCCAACCTCACCCAAACAGGGCCTCTCAACCCCCTCCAGAGAAGAGGCCTAGAGCAGAGCCCCCGGATCCTGTTTCTACAGACTATTCCTCGGATGATTCAGAAAACTCAGATCCTCCAGAAGGCCCATATTCTCCTTATGAGGCTTCTGATGCAGAAGACTCCATTCCTTCTGCCTCTCCTCTTGAGGAATTTTCTTTTGGGGAAACCTTACATGCTATGAGAGAGCATTTTCAGTGGCAGGGCCAGGATTTTTCAGATTCAAGGAAAAGGCTAAGGACCTTTTTACATTTACCACAGCATAGGCCTTTAGCCATTCCTCCAGTACTTACAGTTGTTGATGATGCATATAATGATGCTTGTACTGCCCCTGACTCTCTTCCCCCGGCCCCTGCCAAGCCCGACAGATATTACAGGGTCCCGGACACACACTTTCACTTGTATAAGGCTCCTATTGCAGATCCTGAAACCATTTCACAGGGCCCCAAAGCTGTAGCAGCTGCCTCTGCCAAAAACCCCCTCCCCTCTGAAAGAGAATCTAGAGCATTAAAGAGATGGGGTAAAAAAGTTTATACTTCTGCTACTCTTTCGGCTAGGCCTTAAACTGTCAATTCCACATGATTCAGTATCAGGAATTTTTGTTAGACCAGCTAAATAAAAAACTGTCCTCTCCTGAACCTATAGACCGTAAGTCCCTTCAGGATTTGGTATATAACACTCAGCAGGTCAGTAATCATTCCTTAAAATGCGGCTATGATGCACTGGAGGCTTCCTTTAGATCAGCTATGACTGGAACAGTGATTAGAAGGCATGCACGGTTAAAAGAGCAACCCTTACCAGACCATGTAAAGTCAAAGCTTCTAGATGCTCCCATGGAGAAACAAAGTTTGTTTGCCTCCCCTGCACAGCAAGTACTAAAGAAGGTGGAAGAAAAAGCAAAATCGGTCCAAACAGTCAAGGATTTCTTACAGGTCCAGCCTCCGAGGTTTAGTAGAAATTGGCCTTCGAAGAATTGGTCCTTTCCAGACACCTCCAGAGCACAGAGAGGCAGAAATAGGCACCCAAGAGGCAGAGGTCAATCCAGAGGTGCCTACAGGGGACGTCAGTGGCAGCCTAACAACCAGAGAAGTACTGCCACAGATCCAGCTACGACCACTTCCACAGGACAGGCACAATGACTTGGCTCTGATACCTACCAGGGAACAACTGGAAGCACCCTTAGGCGGAAGCTAGCCTTATTTTCCGTAAACTGGCATTACATTACAGGAGACAAATGGATTTTACAGACAATAGACAAAGGCTACAGGTTTCACTTCCACACTCTCCCAAAAAAGAGAGGGAAGCCAAACCTACCACCAAACCAAAAAACAAACGCTCTAGAACAAATCAACCATCTACTAAGGATGAGAGCTATAGAAAAGGTACCTCCTATGGAACAAGGGCAAGGATTTTACTCCAGACTTTTCCTGGTACCAAGAAAAGAAAACCAATGGAGGCCTATTCTCGACCTGTCCGCTCTGAACACATATCTCATTGTTCCAAAATTCAAAATGCTGACCCTACAGCAACTCCTTCCCATGCTGGGCAAGGAGTCTTGGCTGGTGGCTCTAGATCTCAAGGAGGCATACCTGCACGTCCCTATACGACCAGATTGCAGAAGATACCTCAGATTTCTTGCAGGACCAGAGCATTATCAATTCTCAGCATTGCCCTTTGGCTTATCTACTGCACCCAGAGTATTCACGAAATGCCTGGCATCAGTAATTGCTCATTGCAGGCTTCAGGGAATTCAGATTTATCCATACCTGGGCGACTGCCTAATACAAGCGGACAACAAGACCAAATTAACAAAAGATTTGGAAAAGGTTATACAACTACTGCAAGCCCTGGGATACACAGTCAACATGAAAGTCAAGGCTGGTACCATCCCAAAGGATAACATTCTTGGGTGCAGAACTGGACACATCAAATCAGATGGCATTTCTCACAGCAGAAAAGCAAAAGCAACTACCACTCTATTTCATGGCATTAACAACACAGAACCAGCTTACAGCAAGGAAAGTCCTGCAAGCCCTGGGTTACATGGCATCCTGCATAATATTGATTCCACATGCCAGGCTGCATATGAGAAAGTTGCAATGGTACCTAAGGAATGTATGGTCTCAACACAAGCACAGTCTAGAAGCCCAGATTCCAATAATACCATGCCTGAAACAAGAATTCCTATGCTGGGCTCAGGCCTGTCAGTTGAACAGAGGACTGCCTTTCCGCAAACCTCACCCAAGCCAGACTATCACCACGGACGCCTCAGACCTAGGCTGGGGGGCACACATGGCGGGCAAGTGTATACAAGGTCTATGGACACAAGACCAGCTGAACCTACACATAAATCAAAAAGAGATGCTGGCAGTGAAACAGGCACTTCAGACATTCAGACCTTTTCTTCAACAGGGTCATTTGCTGATAAGGACGGACAACACCACAGTCATGTGGTATATCAACAAACAGGGAGGCACGCACTCATACCCTCTATGCCAGATGGCAATGGACCTGTGGAATGTGGCCCTGAACCTCAACATTCAACTCCAGGCCAAATTTGTGCCAGGAAAAGAAAATATACTAGCAGACACCTTAAGCAGAACTACCACGGATGCCCACGAATGGATGCTGCATCCGGACATCTTCAAAGCCATTACAATGAAATGGGGACTACCAGAAATAGACCTGTTCGCATCCCCACACAACCATCAATTGAGGAAATTCTGCACAAGGACATACCACCCACTTGCTTGGAAGGTGGACTCCCTATCCTTCAGTTGGGAAAACCTGACAGCATATGCATTCCCGCCTCTTCCTTTGATGCACAAAGTGGCTATTGAAGATCAAAGAAGATCACCCAAGGATCATCCTGATAGCTCCAGACTGGCCGAGGCAGCATTGGTACCCGCTACTGAGGAGCATGTCTCGGACACACGCATGGCCTCTACCTCTAGTTCCTTTACTGCTAACACAGAACAACTACAAGATCCTACATCCAAACTTGAAAACACTACAGCTAGCTGCTTGGAATATTACATAAAGCAAAATAACCCAGATTTATCTCAGAGGGTTAAAGACATTATCCTGGAGGCTCGCAGACCCTCCACAAGGAAGACTTATTCAGCCAAATGGAAAAGATACCTCATTTGGAGTGCAGCAAAAGGAGAAAATGTATCATTAGCAAACATAGCTAACATCCTGGAATACTTAGCAGAACTTTTCCACAATGGCCTGTCTTACTCCTCCATTAAGATTCATGCATCACCAATTTCAGCAGAATACAACATGGATCCTCCAGTCTTCTCTCATCCTCTACTCAGGCAGTTTCTGAGAGGAATTAAAAATGTAAAGCCTCCAAGGAAGCCACATTTGCCTACATGGGACCTTAACTTTGTGTTGGAAAAGTTAACACTTCCCCCTTTCGAACCAGCAGCAACAGCAGAATTACAATTCTTATCTTGGAAAACTGCTTTCCTGCTTGCAATCACTTCAGCAAGAAGAGTTTCTGAATTACAGGCATTAATGGCAGTACAGCCCTTTCTTATCTTCCATCAGGATAGAGTGTCCTTGAGAACTAACCCTACTTTTATGCCAAAAGTGGTCTCCAGGGTATCATTGAACCAAGCAATCCATCTACCAACATTCTTCCCCAACCCACAGAACAGGGGGGAAAGACTACTACATACCTTGGATGTGCACAGGCAATTGCGCTACTATCTGGACAGAACCAAGACCAACAGAAAAACTGACCAGCTTCTGGTAGCTTATGCAACAGGAATGGAAGGAAGAGCAATTTCAAAACAGAACATCTCAAAATGGATAGGAAATTGCATTAGATTTTGTTACTCTTTTCATGGAAAGACATCTCCAGAAAACATCAGACCTCACTCCACAAGGGCTACAGCCACTACTACAGCTTTCCTACGAGGAGTGGCTACCAAAGACATTTTAGAAGCTGCTACTTGGAGCTCCGTGCATACATTTGCCAAGCATTATAATCTACCTTTATACTCCAGATCCCAAGCAGGTTTTGCAACTGCTGTTTTGCAAGGGATCTTAGCTACACCATAATCATCTTAGTGCCTCCTCTCCCAGTTTGGCTATGGTATTCTACCCATATGTTAGGACTGCAGATGCATCCTTGAAGGACATAGTACAGTTTTGTACCTACCATAAATGTAGATGTCCGAGAGGTATGCATCTGCAGTCAGGATTACCCACCCTCCTTCCCCTCTGTGGTACTCTCTAGGGTATTTGCCCATCTTGTAGCTAGCTGGGGGAATCTATTATGGTGTATTTGTTTGTATATATGTATATACATGTTTATATTGTTTGCTCTCTACTGTTTGGAATCATTTACATTTATCCAAATTTAGCCTTCCTAGAGGGCACCTGGCATCTGGGGCAAGAAACACTGAGGAAAATGGCGTCGGCTGATGCCTTTATACCCAATTCACAGCAGCTATGACATCGGGTGAAGTGCAACATCAGCCGAGGCCAGACCCAGACGTTGGAATCCGGCCGACCGAAGGGCTGCCTGAGGCAGGACAACCCATATGTTAGGACTGCAGATGCATACCTCTCGGACATCTACATTTATGGTAGGTACAAAACTGTACTTTCCTGATTCCCACCAGTGTTTATACAAGAATCCTACTGCTGATCCTGAAACCATTTCTCAGGGTCCTAAGGGGTTAAGGCCGTTACTGCTAAAACCCCATTTCCACTGAGAAGGATTCCAGATCTTTAGAAAGATGGGGCAAAAAAGTGTACACTTCTGCTACTTTATCTATTAGGGCTTTAAACTGTCAATTTCATATGCTGAAATACCAGCAATTTCTTCTGTTTTGAAACAAAAGCTAACTACCATTTCCGCCTATGCAGATGATAAGGAATTACATGATTTAATGCATGCCACTGAACAAGTTGGGAAGCATGGTTTACACTGTGGAATTGATGCCTTGGAGGCTTCTTGTATGGCTGCTGCCTCTGGTACAGTCATTAGAAGGCATGCTTGGTTAAAGGAACAAAATTTGCCAGATCAAGTAAAAGCTAAGTTATTGGATGCTCCTGTTGAGCATAATGTTTTGTTTGGACCCAAGGCTGAAGAGGTGATAAAGAAGATGGGAGGACAAGGCAAAATCCGTGCAAACGGTTAAAGATTTCTTGCAAGTACAGCCACCCAGATTTAGTAGGAATTGGCCTACAAAAAATTGGTCCTTTCCCAATTCAGACAGGCCTCAGAGGGGTAGATACAGACGCTCCCGAGGAAGGCCTCAAACGCAAGCCTCTTCTGGACCAAGACAGTGAACTGCTTCCACCCCTAGGGGAGGAGAGGACAGGTCGCAAGCTCATAGAAAACAGGCTCAATGACTCCCTCTGTTGGGCTGCAGGAAATTCTTGCCTGCAAGCCCCTCTCAGAGGAAAACTTTCTCTTTTTCACCTAAATTGGACTCGTATAACCCAAGACAAGTGGGTTCTGAATGTTGTTTCAAGAGGTTACAAATTCCATTTTCATACCCTACCAAGACCAAGCGGATGGCCGGATCTTCCAAAACATCGATGGTTAGAGGTCTTAAACCAGGTGGAAACTCTCTTGGCTATGAAAGCCATAGAACTGATTCCACTTCAGAGATGGGACGAGGTTTTTACTCAAGGCTCTTTCTAGTCCCCAGAAAGCAAAATTCATAGAGACCCATTCTGGATCTGTCAGTCTTGAACACCTTTCTTGAAATACCAAAATTCAAGATGCTTACTCTACAGCAGCTACTTCCAATGCTGACCAAAAATGCATGGATGGTAACTCTGGATTTAAAGGAGGCATATTTACACATTCCCATCAGGCAGGAATGCAGAAAATACCTCAGGTTCAAGGCTGGATCGAGGCACTATCAATTCTCTGCACTGCCCTTTGGATTGTCTACTGCACCCAGGGTCTTCACCAAATGCCTGGCTCCAGTAGTAGCTTTTTGCAGACTCAAGGGAATTCAAATTTACCCTTATCTGGACAACTGTTTTATTCAGGCAGACAGCAAGGATGTCTTACTCCAGCATCTAGAATTTGTTCAAAATCTTCTCAAGTTCCTGGGATTCGCTGTAAACATATAAAAAAGTCAAATTTGATACCCACACAACAGATAACCTTTCTGGGTGCTCTTCTAAACACAACAACCCAGATGACATTTCTGACATCCGAAAAACAATTACAGCTGGCTTCAACTTTCGAAACCTTGGCAAGTTTGACTCGGCTATTTGCAAGGAAATTCCTGCAGGCTTTGGGTTACATGGCCTCCTGCATCCTTCTCGTACCATATGCAAGACTACATATGAGGAAAATACAGTGGTACCTAATAAGTGTATGGTCTCAGCATTGCCACAGTTTAGACATACAGATCACCGTCTTGCCTTGTCTTCAAAAGGAATTCCTTTAGTGGTCCAAGGCATGTACTCTAAACATAGGAAAACCTTTCAGTCTGCCTCCAGCCACTCAGATACTAACCACGGATGCTTCAGATTATGCATGGGGAGCCCATTTTCAGGGCAACTGTCTGCAGGGCCTTTGGACAAAGGATCAAAAGCACCTGCATATCAATTTAAAGGAAATGTTAGCCGTTCAGAACGCACTCTGGGCTTTCAGGAATCTTCTACAACCAGGACAGCTACTGATACGGACGGACAACACCACAGTTATGTGGTACATAAACAAGCAAGGGGGATCTCATTCCTATCCCCTTTGCAGACTAGCCATGAATCTATGGAAAACAGCTCTAGCTTGCAAACTGGACCTTCAAGCTCAGTTTCTACCAGGGAAGCAAAACTGCCTGGCAGACAGTCTGAGCAGAAACCTGTCAGACCCACACGAATGGATGCTGGACACCGAAATATTCAGGATGATTTCAGCAGTCTGGGGATGTCCTCACATAGACCTCTTTGCATCCCACCTCAATCATCAACTACAGATTTTTTGCACCAGGACATTCCACGAACTAGCTTGGAAAGTGGATGCACTATCATTCAGTTGGAGAAACCTCTCGGGGTATGCCTTCCCGCCTCTACCTCTTCTTCCACGGGTGTTATTAAAGATCAAACAGGACAAGCCCAAAATGATAATTTTGCTGGCCCCAAATTGGCCTCGACAGTTTTGGTACCCTACACTGAAAAACCTTTGTCTGGAGCCCCCTTGGGTATTACCACAGACTTCCGAACCTTCTGTCCCATCACCAGGGTCAGGTTCTGTACTCCCATGTCAAAACACTCAGCCTGGCGGCCTGGTTAATCCAGATCTTTGATTCATTCTCTCCTACCCAAGCAGGTTATGGATGTCATTTTAGAAGCTAGACGTCCTAGCACTAGAAAATCTTATGCAGGAAAATGGAAAAGATTTTGCTCCTGGATGCAGGCTCAGGATTCTGATCCTCTTATTCCTAACATTCCTCTGATTTTACTTTACCTGACAGACCTCTTACATAAGGGTCTCTCTTTCTCTTCCATAAAGATCTATGCCTCTGCTATTTCTGCTCATTGTAATACAGACCCTCCAATCTTTTCCCATCAGCTCATGAGACAGTTTCTCAGAGGAGCTAAGAACTTAAGGCCCCCTAGATCTCCACCCATTCCTGCTTGGGATCTCAACTATGTTTTGGAAAAACTCACCTTACCTCCTTTTGAGCCTGCTGCCACATCTGACATCAAGTTTTTATCTTGGAAGACAGCCATCCTGTTAGCTCTTACCTCTGCCAGGAGAGTTTCGGAGTTGCAAGCTCTCATGGCTGTGGAACCTTATATTATTTTTCATCAAGACAGGGTGCCTTTAAGGACTAATCCTACTTTCATGCCTAAGGTGGTTTCCAAAGTGGCTTTAAATCAAACTATTCACTTGCCAACTTTTTTCCCCAGTCCTCAAAATAAGGGGGAAAGGATCTTGCATTCCTTGGATGTACACAGACAACTACATTTTTACCTGGACAGAACCAAGGACATCAGGAAATCGGAGCAATTGTTTGTCTCTTATGCTTCATGTTCCCAAGGTAAAGCCATTTAAAAACAGACCATTTCTAAATAGATTGCTCATGGAATCAGATTTTGCTATTCACACCATGGAAAGCAAATCCCAGGGAGTATAAGGACTCACTCTACCAGAGCTGCTGCCACTTCAGCTGCCTTTCTCAGGGGAGTTCCTACCGAAGACATTTTGGAAGCTGCAACTTGGAGTTCAGTGCATACTTTTTCCAAGCACTACAATCTACCTCTCTACTCTGTCTAGGGCAGGCTTTGCTTCTGCTGTCTTGCAGGGCCTTTTAGCCGCCCCCTCTACTTTATGACCACCTCCCTTTTATTCTGCTTTGGGATTCAACCCTACAGTCATGACTGCAGCAGTGAAACACGATGAACATAGTACAGTTGTGTACACTTACCATAAATGTAGATGTTCGAGTGTCTTCACTGTTGCAGTCTGGGTTACCCTCCCTCTTGTCCCCTCTTATTTTTTCTTTTGTGTGGTTCCCTTCTTCACCCTTCTTTGAGGTGTATTTGCAAAGGGTATGGGATCTTGCTCATTTTGGAACACCTGACATCTGGGGCAAGACAAACTGGAGAACATGGCGTCGGCTGTCAACTTTGTACTCCTGGCACTCTGACGTCAGGGAGCTTTTCTGAGCAGCCGACGCCGGACCCAGACTTTGGGATTCTGGCCGACCGAGGACTGCCTGCCGGCAGGGGAGAACCCTACAGTCATGACTGCAACAGTGAAGACACTCGAACATCTACATTTTATGGTAAGTGTACACAACTGTACTTTACATGTTGCTCACCTTTATCAGGCTGGTGTTTTGCGGCATTCAGTTCTGATGTAGGTACGTGCTGCCATTCACTTTATACCCGATGTCTCTTTATAGCCGATGTACTCCAAGTGATGTGCACCATCGCCCGTACCTAACAGTAGCATTTAGACTTTGGTATACTGGCCGGACTAACTAGTCAGCTGGAGGCAACTAGTCAGCTGGAGGCAGACTCCATGTTATGAATACTGCAGCATATAGAAGAGAAGGACATCTATGGTGATAAGATTTTACACAACTTTTCTTTCTTTTGTATAGTGTTTGTTTTCTTTTATATGCCTATATGGTGTACCTATTGTTTTAAGTGATAATGTAATAAAGGTGTTTAAAAAAGATCACGTGTTTTAAGTATTCTGTAGTTTAGAAACAGTATGCACATTCTTTCATGCACTGAACTACATTTTACAAGTGATGAGAATTCTGTCATAGAAGACATCACATCATTTAAATGTATTGCATGCAATAGGCATTATATGGTGGTACCTAATAAGCAAAGTTGCCTCTTCAAGGATATAACTTGCTGGAGCACATGATCATTTGTAACATATTCTTAGAATTGTTTTCTTGGTATCTCCAGATTGTTAATATGTCCTGCTGTCATTTCAGCTCGCAGAGTGTGGAAGAACTACCTCCCAGCTATCAATGGTATTGTTTTCCTCGTGGATTGTACAGACCACGAAAGACTGGTGGAATCAAAGATGGAACTTGATGTAAGTAGATGAAGGGGCATTTAGTCTGCTTTAAATTATTCATTTTCATAAAAATTTCAGATTGTACTTGACAGGATTATTGTCTGTTTATCTTGGTTATAACTGGGAAAAGGGCATGTGCTGGTAAAGCCCATCTTGTCCATTTCCTTAAGTTGTTCAGATCACAATCCATTAGCTTTTAACATTTGTGATATGATTTATAGGTACCAGCTGAGGTAACTAGACCTTGTGCCACAGTTACTCTGGGTGACAGGTATTTGTCACAGTTCATGGAGTCACAAATATATGTAGAACAGTCTTGTATTTTCTTAAGAAAGAACAAGACAGGCTTTACACTCCCTTTCAGTAGTCTGTTTCTCTGAGGTTTAATAAACTTTGAGTAAAAGTAATAAAATAAGGGAGTGTGGAGGACTGAAGTCTCCAATATCAGGAGTGCTGGCGAACATACCCTACAAAAAGTTTGTGTGTGTGAGAGAGACAGAGGTACTTGTTAGCATTATGATGAGCTTGAGTAGATGTGGTACAAGCATGTGTGCATCTTCAAATTTGTGTATGAATTGTTGCCATTCAAGTTTGGATGTATTGAGAAGATTTATTAGAACTAGACCAATAAAGCTTTAATAATTCAAATTCTACTTGAGAAACAGTAACCAAACTGACTTTATTATGAATAGTCATAAATGTATACAATGTTAACCTAGGTTTTGTCCTACCATCAGGGCTTCTTCAGAACAATTAAACACATTTAATACATCCATTTAAATACCCACCCATTCTACCTTTAATCCAATAAAAATCACATTCCCATTTCATGAACACTTAGAAACAATGCATAAAAGCAAACTACCACATAATAAAACCACTGTCATTGAAATTACTAGACTAATATTCAACAATTACAATACAAAACTAAATAATGCATGCATACCTACGTAATTTTTTTAAAAATGTTAAAATATTAAAAATATTGTGGTTAATATATTGTTAGGTGTTACAATTAGCTGCAAAAAAAAAAAAAAAAAAATGAAATATATATATATTTCATCTACCCAAAAGATGTTTAAGTTTCAAAATTGGAGCAATGCTGATGGCATCATTGATGCCCGGGAAATGGTGTGCATCTAACCTTAGCTGCCATTTTAATTCACTTATGTCAAGAGGCACATCCAAAATTTTACCTTGGGGATCTGATCTAATGTGCTGAATAACACAGAATTTAAATCTGTGTTCCGGATGTTCACAAATATGTCTAGCTAAAGCATTGACCACCCTAGAATGTTGAATATCCAGCTGATGTGCATTAACTTGGTCTCTAAAACGCCTAGACGTTTTTCCTACATAAAATGCAGGACAAAAGTCACACTTAGCTGTATACACCACATTTTGGGTTTGACAGTTAAAATGCCTGCTTATAAAGATGGTGTTGGCATTAATCCTAATGTTGGGTCCTATTTCTAATATAAACTTACAAGTTTTGCATCTACTATATTTGAAATTCCCAAAAGGTCTACCAGTGACTGCAGGTTTACCCTTCAGACCATTTTCCATAATTTCTTTAAATGATCTGTCCTTTCTAAAGACCATTTTTGGCTTCACCAGAAACAATGAATAACCCTGAAGATTTTAGAGAGGAGGGAGATGGCCTTGACAGTGAACTTCATCTGTCCCCTCCCTGTTGGCTTATGATACAGACTGTAAGGATACCTTGGCCTGTCACTGTCACCCAGGTAGAAAATCATTTTGGATATTTTGTCTGAAGTGAGAGAATGAATTGAGTAGAAAGCTTAGTAGCTCTGGTTCTTAGAAATGAGCTGTAAAGCTTTTAGGGTTTAACCCTCCAAATCATGTTGCCATTCTTGTAGTCCAAGAGGCCCTCCTGGAACTCTGAGACAAACTCCTTGGAGCTAGACTTCTAGCCTCACTCTCCCAAGAGGCCCAACCAATTTTACAGAGTGCAGGCTCCCTGTAAGTTCTTTTATAAGAATCTTACTGCATACCCAGATATATAAAAAGAGATTGACCCCAGGTCATAATACACTTCAAATAATGGTGGCGAGCAGGCTTTACATCCCACTGGAAACGATCTATCCACACTAGAAGAAATTCTGCATTGGCTACATTGTAGCATATATAAAGAAACTCTAGCCTCAGGTTTTCTAAATATTGATTGGAAACAGACAAGCCTAAATTCCTGAGACCTGAATGTATTGTCTTTCAACTAGTAAATGATGCCACCTAAGCACACAAAAACTCAAACAGGGAAAAGCACACAAAACTGGATCCTCAAAAATAATCCTGGTAATATTAATGCTAGTGGAATCCTATCTGACACTGCCAGTGACCAATTTACTATTTGCATTGACAGGCAGCAGCTCAGCATTAATCAGCAAGTGACCTACAAACAAGTCCATAACCAAAGAAATTTCAATTCAAAACTATATCTCTACCTTAAAAGAACATAGGTGGAACTCCCTAAAAACACTGTCACTAGACAAGGCAGTCCTTTATTTCAACCAAATTTTCTGAAATATACTTAATCTGGCACTACTAAGAACAAAAAGAGTTAGAGCAATACCTGCACATTGCCTAACAAGATGCACAAAGCAACTCCTAGTAATAAGGGATCATGCATGGAAAACAAAACAAAACAAAACCTATCATCTCTACAAGGCTATAGATCTCTAAGGAACCTGGCTAAATAAATATACTTGATGACAAAAAAAATTTGAAAACCTACGAAACACAAGTCAAAACAATCCTAAACTCTTCTGCCAATCCATAAAACAGCTGCTTACACAGGGACAAATCTCAACTCCCTCTCCAGCAACAAATAGCCCAGAGAATATAGCAACATAATTCAACACACACAACTTCATAAACTCAATCTTGTCTCTCGCCAAACAAAAACGTCTCAACTGTCAATATCTCAGAACCCCAAACTTAACAATACACAGTTCATACTCAATACCATCTCCACCACGACAATAAGAAATACTTACAAAATTTGAAACATACCACCCTAGCTACTGACAGATTGCCACAAGAATATCTAAAAATAGCAGAAGACATAGCATTCCCTATCTCTGTTCTACTCAGTAGAGCTGTAAAAGAAAACTGGCTCACTAATATCTAGAAAATGTCATGCGTCATACCCCTCTTCATAAAGATGGTGACCCTACTGACCTAACTATCTGCTGACCAGTTGCCATCCTCTCAATCCAATTTAACATCCTAGAAAAATGTATACACTCCCAACTTAAATACCTAAATGACTAGAACAACTCTCCCACTCAACACGACCTCCGACCTTATCATAGTAGTACAACTGCCCTCCTCACCTTTGCCAACACTGTCAATGAACTTGGAAATAATAGCAAACTGGTCTAACTATCTACATTAATCTATCAAAAACAACTTCATGAACTTGCTTCTTTAAATGTCAGTGCTCAAATTCTAACTTGGTTTGACAGATATCTAATAGGAAACGAGCTGTTAAATGGCACCAATACTACAGTTTTCTACCAGTCTGCATTTCTGTGATCAGTTCTAAGACCCCTTTAATATCTTGTTAACAATATACATTTCCACCTCCATTCCAAACAGATAACCGTAGTATAACCGTAGTACAATGTCCAGATGATGCTGCACTCATTTGTTCTGCTCAGATGCTATCCTCCCTGCAAAGCATCATCCAACAAGCCTCATCCACCACATTGTAGCTAAATAACTTGGACCTATTCATAAACCCCCAAAAGACAAAACTAATGCTGTTTATTCATAAAAAAAACTGCCTAGAACAAAAACATTCATTCCACATCCTGTCATCTAATAACACAAAAATAGAATGTGTTCCTCAAACCAGACTCCTCAGAATATTAATTATCTCAAATATGATCACCAACTCCTCCAGGTCATCAAAAAATCAAACTGGAAACTAGGCTGCCTCTGTAGGGTGAAAAGCTGTCTTACTGACCACTCTAAAAAAATATAGCAAAGACATGCCTACTCCTATACATACTTTGAGTCTCCTATCTTTACTAATCTCTTCTCTGCACTAAGAACCAAAGTAGAAATGGCCTACAATAGAATTGCCAAATTTGATGCAAATAATCCCCAAAAGACATACCACAGCATACCCCTAAAGATCTTAACTGGCTTGAACCTCCACATTACCTTTATTCACAACTCCCTATAGCCCACAAAGTAGTATACTCTCATGAAAAATGTCCATCTCTACAATGTACAGTACATCCTTATAGTACAACCGGAACCCTCAGATCCGTCAGCAAGACATACTCTCTGTTGTGAAATCAAATAATTCGGCCTGTGACTTGCTTTGTTTTGAAAATTCCCTTAGAACTAAAACAAGTAGACAAACTAAATAAATGTATTTAAACTATCACTGAAAAAAAAAAACACTTATTAGATAACTGGCTGTGCTCCTGATCAGCTCCAGGATATTATATAAATACTACTCGTAAACAAATTTCCTCCCTCATATATCGCTAACCTCCTCTTCCTCCTGTCCCATATATATTTATCCATTCCCAGCCACCCTTATCTCACTTAACATTTCTATCCCTCTCCCTCAGTCTCATGTTCCTCTGTATACTAATTTTATTTATAAAACATAACTAACATCCAAAACCACATCCTCCTCTCCAAACTTAATGTTATGTACTTTACTATTGAAAACTCCATTTTTACAATAGTTAAATGACATAACATCCTAACAAATTTCTAACATATATTTAAACATGTATCTCTTTGTAGTCACTGTACATTCAGTACATACAATGTTTGACAGTTCAACTGTAGATCCTGAACTGTACATACAGTTTTAACATGCATACATATCTGACTCACAATGAAAAATATCATGTATGTATGTAAAGTGAATATGCTATGTTTGCAATTGTAAAAGGTGTACAGCATTTTTCTCTTTGTACAATGAAAAGCACTTGCTGTGATACTTTATGTATGTATGCATGTATTTTGTAATGTTTTCTGTACACACATCTGTAATGATTGTGGAGCTCTTTTCCCCAGCCATCCTCTGAAAATAGCATCAATCCCAGTCGGACTTCCCCAGTAATCAAAAATAAATAAGTAAATAAATAGATCAATATGATAAAAAAGTGTACACTTCATCAGTCTTGGCTTTTAGGACACACATTCTTAAATTCCAAAAGTGTGTCTTGGAAGTAACTGCTGGAAGGTTGTGGGGGGAAGGCGTACAGGATGACATCAGGACTATCTTGGTTCAGCAAGTCCAGACCACCCTGCAAGCAGAAACATGTGCTATTATATATGATTATGATTCTGTGACTGCATTATTTTGGGATGGATCTGCCCTTAGAAGACAGTCCTGGCTGAGAATACTGTCCATGCCCAAGGATGTCAAAGTGCAGTTACTCATTGCACCTTTAGATAATGTACTATAGTTTGGGCCCCAGGCTTACAGTGTATTAAAAAAAAATCTGAAGGACAAATAGCAGACAATGGAGACTGTAAAACATGTTTCACTCCTGCTCTCTTTCATAACTACTTCAGGAATTACCCATCCAAACACAGGCCTTTCTACTAAGGGCTAGGTAATGGAAAGCAGCTTAAAGGTAAGATGGCCTTTTAGTAAAGGAAGTATCACCAAGACAACAGAGGGAGAGAGATGGGAGGGGGGCAGCAAGGCCATTCTGCTCCCAGGGAGCAATTGTGACTAATTGTATTCTTCTCACTCCCCTACTCACCATAACCCCACCCCACCGCAGACTGTTTTCCCCTCACAGTCCCTTGACTTGTGCTATATAAGTGAGTCCCAAACATTATTTAAAGGGGGAAGAAGCTACAGTTACTCGCTGACCTATGAAAAAGGGAATCCTCAAAATGAAAAACCACTAGAACTTAAAAATGGCAAATAGCTTGGAGTTATTTTATACAGCTGCTTGACTGTTTGCATGGCTGAAGTGATCTGGAGTTGTGTCCCCAGGCACTGTTTATTATGATTAAAGAGGAGGGGATAGGGTGGGCTGAGAAGTTTAACGAGCCATGTAAGTACTAGTCTGTCTTAGTCCTGCAGGTAAAGCATGTGAAACTATCAACACAGATCTGTCAGTATGGTAAGTGTGTAACATTCATTTTTGAGGTGGATGTGAAATGTGTTCATATTATTTCAACAGTATGGACCACCAGATTTATTCCTGATGTAACAGTATTCACTGATGAAGACTAACGGAGATGTCTGAAGAGCATCTGATACTCATATTAGCTCAACACCTGTCCGGTTCTATGATGTACTGTATTGATAGAGGTCTGAACGGCCTCTTCTGGACTTCTAGTCCCTATGTTTAACTGGTTAGTTTCTCCACTGCCAGTAATGACCAAGAGCTATTGTTTCCTTTTGCAAATCATGAAAATCATTAAGGCTTCACAAAAACCTTCCACATGGAGCATCTACAAAGGAAGTTGGAAGACATCCGCCATTCGGGTGCATGAAAAGAACATACCACCCACTACAGCACCTTTGGATCAAGTGTTGATTTTTCTAACTCAACTGTATGACAAAAGAGCTAGTTATTCCACCATTAAGGTGCATTTAGCTTCAGATCTGAAGTAGTTAACTTCATTTGTCCATCAACCTGTGGGTATCGGATCCATATTGGATCAGAGCCGGCAGCTTCAAACAGCTAAGATCCGAGCTTCAAGCTCCTCCCCCTTACCCATAATCCCCTGCTAACCCTTCCTGACCTCAGATCTCGTTTGCCGCGGTTCAGTCAGCAGCTCTGAACGAGTTCCAGGCATGGGAGTAGATCATTTTGTGAGAAAAATCCTTTTATTTTTAATACTAGCAGTAAATTTTGTGTGTGTGTTGCTCCTTAGTTTCTAGTTGTTAACGTTTTGTAGTTAAAGTTAGTTAAATTTAGTTAATTTACCTCCCCCCGTGTGTGTGAAGGCGTGTCTGTGTTGGGCCTAGTGTTATTTATCTTTAGGCATGTCTGAGGCCCCTAAAGCTTTCTTTTCTAAATGCACCGAGTGCGGCCATAAGCTGTCCCCAGCGGATGGCCACACTCTGTGCGTCATCTGCCTTGGGGTTGACCACCTCTCCTCAGGCTGCACTATTTGTGCAGCCTTCAACCCCAAGGCTCTGAGGGACAGGAGGTCGAAGTTGATTCTGGCTGGACTGTTGCCCTCGGATTCAGCTTCGTCCTCCTCTCCCTCAGTGGCACCTGCCGCGGCAGTGCCACCTCCCATCCCTGCTTCCCTGGCCGGGACTCACCCTCCCACCTCCGGCCAGGAGGAGAGGGAAGCTAGGAGAGAGAGGAGAAGAAAGAAGTACCACAAGCGGCGGGCAGAGTCTTCCTCCTCGGCCTCGCCGGCCAAGCAAGCGGCTTCTCCCAGCGCCTCCGGGCCTTCTCCTTCCCAGCTCCAGTCACCTCATTTTTCCCCGGAGGAGGAGGAGACCCGGCCGCCTTTGAGGTCATTGAGGCGGCAATCCCGGCCCACCTCGGTGGCCTACTCTAGGTCAACTTGAAGCTTGTCCGATGCAGACATGGACCGGATGATGCGTAGGTTCCTCCAGGCCCAGCTGCAGATGGGAGTGCTCCTGACCCCCCCCTCCAGGGGGGAGCTCGACCCCCTTTTTCACCCCGATTGCTCCTTCTCTGACCCACTTCCGGGGTTCGGAGCCTTCGGAGCCGGGTAGCATGGGAGCCGGGGGAGTGTCGGCACCGATAGTACCTCGTACTTCGGCGCCGACGGCACCCTCGAGTCTGTCGGCTCCATTTTTGGATCTGAGCTCTCGGAGCAGAGAGCTGAGCTTCGGATCCGGAGGTGTCAGTGTGTCTTTGGCTCCATCTCGGTGGGAGCATGCTGGCCCTTCGGATCCGATTGCTTCGGCGCTGGCTCCGATCCACACATTGGATCCGAGGGGACGGTTCTCGGATCCCAGAGAGAGCAGTTCTCCCTCGGCGTTCGATGTTTTGGAGAGGGTATTATCGAGGGATTCGAGGCCCCAGGCTCCTGCTACGGTTCCACCCTGCACACTCTCTGACGGGCCTACCTTCCATCACCCGGCCCCAAGGACAGCCTTTGCCTACATCCCAGATAGTTCCCTTGGAGGAACAGGATGTGGTTGGTGAGGCCTCTTCGGATAGCCCCCCCGAGGAGGTTCCTCACAAACGTAAGTGCAAGAGGAGGCACTTGGACTCCCCTGAGTCCTTGACAACAGACACAGACTTGGAGGAAGGGGAAGGTTCCCCAAGGTCACCCCACGAAGACGTCTCCTTCGGAGACATCATGGAAATGCTTCGGATTACAGGGGGGTGGTCAGCCCAAAAACCTTCCTCTGATGAGTCTGTGTTTCTGGAGGCGTTTGACGCAGGCCCATCTACCTCTTGGGTGTCCCCTCCCGCCTATCCCCTGGTAGACCTGATTACTACCAGGGCATGGAAGGAGCCGGACACTGTGGAGCCCATTCCTAAGAGACCTGATAAAATTCTCAGCCCCCCTTCAGATAGGACGTGTTGGAGCAAGGATGCTCCTGTAGATGCCATGTTGGTGGTGGCCGCCACTAGAAAGGAACTAGCCCAGGAGAGTTCCTCGATCCATCCTCCAGACAAGGAGTCTTGGACGATGGACCGCCTGGGGAAGTGGATGTTTGCTTCAGCCACCTTCTCTGTAAGGTCGCTGAATTATATGGCACACGTGATACGACTCCAGCGGGATCTCATCAAAGAATACGCCGGGTCGCCCCCAGAGTCCATGTCGGCCGAGGATAAGAAAGTATTCTCAGCCCGAATGGCCACTCTCAAATCCATTTCGAACACCTCTATGCGGCTCCTCTCCCATGCCACGGAAGGGGCCGCTAGAGCTAGCGGAGCGGGCATGGTCTTACGACGGCATGCTTGGCTCCGCCATTGCGATTTTGCAGAACCCTTCAAGGCATCCTTCGCTAATGCCCCGTTTGACGGTTCTTTGCTATTTGGCAAGACTGTATGCGACACGCTGGTCCAGAGCGAGAAAGACGGGAAGAAGTCTGCCATCGGAGTCCACTTCTCTGCTCCCTAGAGGTCTTTCTCTAGGAACCAAAAGGGACAGAAGAAAATGTGGTTCCGGAAGTCTCAACAGTCCCGTTTCGCTCCGGACCCCTCATCCTTCAGAGGCAGAGGAGGACAGGGTGGACACCGGCCCAGAGGCAGAGGGGGACCGAAGAATTTTGGGTCGAGAGAACCCTTTTCTGATCAGCCTGCACAGCAACCCTGAAGGGTTACCCGACTGCTCCACTCTGGAGGCAGTCGAGGGGCGTTTCTCGAGGCACCTAGCAGTTTGGGAGTCCATTACAACAGATCGCTGGGTGCTTCGAATCATATCCAGAGGTTACAAGATCCCCTTTCTCAATCTTCCTCCCAAAACCCCGAGCCTCCCCGATGTTCCACCCAATCATAGGGAGGCAGCAGCCGCAGAAATACTCCAGCTGCTAGAAAAAAGAGCAATCCAGCACATCCCCCCAGACCAATCCGGATCAGGCTTTTACTCCAGGTTCTTTTTGGTGCCAAAAAATACGGGGGAATTAAGACCAATCCTCGACCTATCCTTTCTAAACCTGTCAGTGGCCAAAGAGAAGTTCCGGATGGTCACCATTCAATCCATTCTCCCACTCCTGCAGGAGAACGACTGGATGTGCTCTATAGACCTCAAGGATGCGTACTACCACATTCCGATGGACAGGTGATCCAGAAGGTTTCTCCACTTCTGGCTAGGAGCTAGCCACTACCAGTTCAGGGTCCTTCCCTTTGGTCTCACCACAGCCCCCAGGGTGTTCACCAAAGTCTTGGCAGTTGTAGCGCCCACCTGCGGCTGCAGGTAATACAGGTCTTTCCGTACCTGGACGACTGGCTCCTGACCGCCCCCACCAGGCATCTCCTGTGTTCAGTCAGAGATTACTTCCTCCACTTGGCCTCTCGACTGGGAATCACAATCAGTATCAAAAAATCTTCTCTTCAACCAACCCGGGTATTGGACTTCATTGGAGCCAGACTAAACACAAACCTATTGCAAGTCTTCTTAACTCCGGACCAACTTCGAACACTAAAGCTCCACGTGCTAGCCCTTCTACACTCCCCGGCTCCTCCAGCGGAATTGGTCCTGAGGGCTCTAGGCTCCATGGCAGCAACAATCAACCTGCTTCCTTTAGTGCGCTTGAACATGAGGGTACTACAATGGACCTTGCAGGTTCAATGGTCCATCCTGCAACATCCACTGAGTTCACCCATCCCCCTCAGCAGGGTTTGCAGGAAAGCACTATTCTGGTGACTCCAGTCCCCGGACCTCCAGAAAGGGTGCCCCTTTTCTATGTCCCCTCCTCTAACCACGGTGACCATGGACGTTTCTCGCCTCGGGTGGGGGGGCACTGTATGGGCAGAACCGTCCAAGGCACGTGGACCCATTCAGAGACCTTGTTGCATATCAATGTCCTAGAGATGAGAGCGGTGTTTTTGGCATTGCAAGCACTCCAAGCCCTTCTTCCCTTGGGGACAATTGCAGTTGACAGACCGTAGTCTGGTATATCAACAAGCAAAGGGGAACCAGATCCCACCCACTTTGTCGAGAGGCCATGAGAGTTTGGGAATGGGCGATCTTCACTAACCGCTTTCTCATAGCGACGCACATTACGGGCCGGTCGAGCATCTTGGCAGACAGGCTGAGTCGAACCATACTTTCACTGTACGAGTGGTCTCTGAACCAGAGAGTAGCGAAGCAGATCTTCCTGAAGTGGGGTCAACCTAGCTGCGATCTCTTCGTGTCTCCTTCGAACGCAAAGTGCAGCGACTACTTCACTCTAATTCCCCCACCAGGGGAATCCCCCAGAGACACTCTGGTGCATGTTTGGCCATCCGGTCTATTTTATGCTTATCCACCTCTTCCCCTAATGATAAAATTCCTACAGAAAGCCCGTCGGTTGGGGAGCAGAGTGATCCTCATAGCCCCATTCTGGCCTTGTCAAGCGTGGTTCCCTTGTCTGTGGTCTCACCTAGTGAATCCCCCATGAATTCTAGATCCCACTCCGGATCTGATCTTTCACCCACTAGGATTAACAACCCCGAACCTGGACAACCTCAAGCTCACAGCTTGGTTGATCCAATTCCAGTAATAGCTAGGACTCCCGGTATCTCGTCCTCTGTTAAGGCTATTCTAGTAGCCGCTCATAAGCCTTCTACGAGAAAGGTTTATAATAGCAAATGGAAACGTTTTTCAATTTGGGTGGAGCACAGAAACTTAGATCCCTTTACAGCTCCGTTACCAGCAGTACTAGAATTTTCATCGATCTTATTCGACCAGGGTGCTAGCTCCTCTACGGTCAAAGTCCAATTAGCCGCAATCTCCCACTATCATGTGAGAAGTGATCTCGGCCCCTTGGCCTCTTCCAAATTATCTTCAAAAACGGCACAAAAAACTAGGAATAAACAAATTGACAAGCGGCTCCTCTCCACACTGGATTTTCAAATTATGCAAGACTTTCTTAAAAGGCACTTTCCTCTTGAGGCCTCCTGTTAAAGATCCATTTCCTCCATGGGATTTAACTCTTGTTCTACAGTCTCTGACAGCTCCCCCCTTTGAGCCTGCAGCCTCGGTGGATCTAAAATACTTATCTTGGAAGACTGCTTTTCTTATTGCCATCACTTCGGCCAGAAGGGTTTCAGAGCTTCAAGCCCTTTGTGCCAAACCACCATACTTGGTTTTCCATAAAGATAGAGTCTCCCTCAGGACCAGTCCCTCCTATTTGCCCAAGGTTGCGTCGGAGCCCAACATCAATCAATCTATTAATTTACCAGTGTTCTTTCTAAATTATCAGAACAAGGGTGAACACAAGTTACATTCTCTGGACGTACACAGGCAATTGAGGTTCTACGTGCACAGGACCGCTGACTACAGGAAATCTGACCAACTCTTTGTATCCTTTGCAAAACCCTCTTTGGGAAAACCAGTATCAAAAGTTACATTGCCAGGATGGATTTCCCAATGTATACTTCTTGCATATAAGAGTTCTGGCCGACCTGAACCTGAAGGAGTCCACGCCCATTCTACTCTCTCAATTTCTACCTCTGCTGCTTTTTGTTCCAGAGTATCCTTGGATGACATTTGTTCAGCAGCCACTTGGGCTTCAGCTCATACGTTCATTAACCATTATAAGTTGGACATAATTTCCAGAAGGAGAGCATCCTTCGGCTCTGCAGTACTCCGGAATATCCTTCCATGAGGACCTCCCAAGGGTTGGGTAGCTGGGGACTCGGTCCCACAGGTTGATTGACAAATGAAGTTAACTACTTCAGATAAAGAAGTTATGTACTCACCATAACGTTCCAACTGAGTAGGTAAACTTAATTTGTCAGCAACTGACCCCCCCCTCCATCCCCTAACCTATAGTGCGTACTAGAAGGATTCCTTGCCCTTGTTTCCAGATAACTCTAGGTTAGGATTTGCAGGTGATCCTCTGTGTTGTAATACTCTGTGTTACTAAGCAAACTAGTTCTGAGGTCAGGAAGGGTTAGCAGGGGATTATGGGTAAGGGGGAGGAGCTTGGAGATCGGCTCTTAGCTGTTTGAAGCTGCCGGCTCGGATCCGATATGGATCCAATACCCACAGGTTGATGGACAAATGAAGTTTACCGACTCAGATGGAACGTTATGGTGAGTAATTAACTTCTTTTTTCATCCTTTTACCAAGTTTTTTTTTCTTTTTGAAATCATCCCTGACAGCTCACAAGTCAAGCTAAACCTTCCTGAAAGGATTTTTTCATTCAAAGCTACCATTAGTCAAACCAGCATTAACTTGGGATCTCAGTTTTGTTTTGGGATGTTTGACTAAGCCATTTGAACCAGCAAGTTCAGCTGATTTGGAGTTTTTGTTATGGAAGACACCTTAGCTAGTATATCAGATCAGCCAAAAGGGTGTCAGAGTTGCATGCATTATCCTCCCAAGTACCCATATATCATTTTTCATTCAGACAAGGTTTCCGTGAGGGCCAACCCCTAATTTGCGCCCAAGGTATCTAGTCAAAACATCTTGAAACAGTGTATTCATCTACCTGTTTTCTTTGGTAGATATGCTAAGAAAGCCAAGTGTCTGTTGCATTGTCTCATCATGCACAGACAGTTGAGATTCTGTTTACATCATACCAAAGCTTTCAGAAAAGAAGAATGTGCTTGTTAGTTTTTCCTTGGTGAAATGTGGTGACAAGATTACAAAATCAACTTTGGCCAAATGGAATTCTGATTGTGTCTGATATTGCTACACGTCTCCAGGCCATCATTTGGCAGTTATGCCTAGAGCACATTACTTTGGGGCTCAGACTACATCCAGCATTTTTCTGCATAACTGCCTATAGATGAGATTGTATTGGCAACTGCTTGGTCTTTTCTGCGTACCATTGTGAAGCATTATAACCTTGATTCCTTTTCCAGAAGTTGTTTCCTTTGGACAGCCATACCAAAGGGTTTGTTGGCTTAGGCCTCTCATGTTTGCTAGGGATTCTGTCCTCTGGTTCTCATGTCTGGAAAGTACCTCAAAAATATGCAAATCATGTATTTACTGCAATGTTAGATTTCTCTGGTCTCTAACCAAACACTTTAATTCCTTCTCCAAGTTGTCATCACCAAGGGATCTTTAAAGAAGAATTTTTTTTCCCTCTTCTTCCTCTGTTTTTTTCTAATAAACATCTTTATTAAATTATCACCTATAACATAGGCAAACTTACATTTATATAAAAGAAAAACAACACTGACACCACTTCAGTTGTAAACAGTGTACATCACAAACACCGTTGAAACAACTGTAGTTGCAAACATTGTACATCACTTATAATTTATCCACTAATTGTCAGTTAAATATTGTATGGCTCATTCAAATCCTACCTCTTCAACCTCGTTCCTTCTTTGCATATATTGTTCCCACAATTCCTATTTGTTCCTATGTAGTTTTTCCTTCCTGGTTCTAAAGGTCCCAATTTGTTTTATCTCTGTTACAGTATTCACTACTTCTAGTAAAGTTGTTCTAGACTTTGATTTCCATTTTCTAGTAATTGTTTTTTTTTGGCAGCCACCATAATTAGACTCGGGAAGGCTTTACTATGTCTAGGCAGTTCTGATTCTGTATCATAGCTCAAATAAATCATTTCCCCAGTCAGTCCAGTCCACTCATCCAGCATCTCAGACAGTGCAGTCCTCGGGGAATCAGTAAAGCCTGTCAGTTCATTTACACTCCCAAAAAAATATGCTCCCACCCACCTCTTTCTTGCCTGGCACACAATATTTGTTATCCACCTAAGTAAAAATTCTTTGGAGTCTGCTTGGGGTATAAAAATACCTATGTAAACACTTCCAGACAAAGATCCTAAATCTTCTAGACTTTGTTGCATATTTGGGAGATATACATATATCCTCGGTGTCTCTTTGTGAATTGTTTATCCATTCTCTTTTCCCAATCCTTTCTAAGCTCCTCTGATTGATTCTTATAATTATCATGCAGTATTTTATATGTTCTACTAATTATTCCTTTTTATTGGCAGTTTCTGTTCTAGAGTCTATTAAAAACTCTACCAGTGCTGGTCTTTTATTTAGGACCTCCCTGTTTCTTTCTCTTTGACTATACTCTGAAATAAATCCTTGATAGGGAAGGCATCCCTGTAACCTGCAGTCCAAATAAATTATTGGCCTCTTCCCATTCTATTACCTTTTCCTTTCTAGTTATTTGCTCTCAATACCTTGTTTCCTTTGCCAGTTTTCTCCAATAAATTCCAGCCCCCTCTTGCCTACTATATCTGTATCCCTAACCACAGTCATCCCTATCGTCTCCATTCTTGTGCTGGTTTAGTTCTCAGAATATTTCCTGCTGTTTTATGAATATAATACTCTGTATGGTTTTTGTTGTTCTTCTTAAGAGTTTGCATCCAAAATCCCAATCTCTCCTTTTTTCTTGAGCATCCCCCCCATATCATCATCATTCCTTACCACTTTGAATTGCAGTTTTCTGCTTGTGCTATGTATAAGAGCCGTAACTGTGTTGCTTTAAAGTACCCCCTCAAATTGGATAATCCAAGTCTTCCTTGTTATATTGGAAGAATTGGCGTATCCCACTTGACCCTTGCTGTCTTCCCTTCCCAGATAACATCCTTCAACTCTTTTTAATTGCTATCCACAGCTTCTCTTTTGGTTGATAAAAATATGCCTGACCTATGTATAAGACTAAAGGGACTAAAAATATTTTAATTGTTTGTATCTCGGTATCCATATAACAAAGCTTCCAGTTTCTGAATTTGTGTTTTATCGTCTGTTTAGCCTCTTCCTACATATCCTTAGCTGCCACAACAGAGTCATTTCTAATCCATACTCCTAAATACTTCATTTTATCATGCCCCCATAAGTATGGATATTGTTGGACCAATTTGTGTGTGGGTACATAATTTACCGCTATTGCCTTTGTTTTAGCTGCATTAATTTTGTATCCAGAAAATATCTGAAACTGTCTTAAACTGTCCCACAACACTGTAATGTCCCTTTCTGGTTTTGCTATGTATAAAATATCATCTGCAAATACAGCCAGATTTTCCTGACAACCATACTAATTATATCCTTGAATTTCTGAGTCCCTTATTTTCTTTGCCAGTGGCTCTAAATATAATGCAAACAACAAAGGGGAAAGTGGACAACCCTGCCTGGTTCCTCTTCTCAAACAGAGGTTATCTGAGAGAACCTCACCTACTTAAATTTTCACCTCCAATCCCTCATATGTACTCCTAATCAATCTTATAATTATGTCAAGGAAAGCAAATGCTTCCATTGCCCTGGTCATGAAGTCCCAGTGTGCTCTGTCTTATGCTTTCTCTGCATCAAGACCTACCAGGATCATCAGTGTTCTGTTAATATTGTCAGATGTTTGCCTCCCCTCCACAAAACCACACAGATCCAGATCTCTCAGTTTTGTCAGTATTTTAGCCATTATAAACATAAATACTGTATAATCATGGTTTAGTATTGAAATGGGCCTATATGAAGCTGGATCCGATGGATCCTTACCCTCTTTAGGTATTACCGTTACCACCACCTTCTTCCAGGATGCTGGTATTCTCCTGTTAAAATACTGTTAAACAAAACCTTCCATATCCTTATCAGTTTTTTCTCTCCTAGCTTCCAAACTTCCACATGAATACCATCTACTTCTGGGGACTTTCTTGTAGATTGGTTATACATATAGCATATAGCCATTTTTTATCTCATCTCTTCCTATCCTGTTAGTAGTTGAGCCTCATCTATCTGTAATCTTGGCATATTTAATTCTTCCATAAACATTTCCATTTGTACCTTTTCTTGATTTCCATATTTCTCTGCTTTGTACAAACTTCCGTAAACTTTCTGAAATATTCCTAATACACAGGATCTCCTGTTATCTTCCTTGTTACAGGCTCCTTAAGCTTGGTGACAGCCCCTTTCACTTTCTGTCGCCTGACTCATTTTGCTAAAAGTTTTTGTGCTCTAGAATTGTCAAGAAAAACAGTTGCTTAACAGCAACCTTTCTCATCTGTTGCATATTATCGAGATAATCCCTTATTTTCTGTTTAGCATTCTGCAGTTGCTTCTTTTTTTGTTTTGAGAAATTTCCCGTTTAGCAATAGTTTAACATTTGTCAGTCCCTCTAAATAATTCTTGTTAATTCTTAATCATATCTCCCTTTTCTTTATTTCCATTTTAATTTTATCCCACTCCCTAGCTGTATTTTCAGAAGAAATTTCTATCTTCTCTAGTAGCTCCTGAATCAATTCAAAAACCCATTCCTTAAATTCATCCCTCTTTAACCGATAGGTGGGAAAGTGCCAGTGTCTCATTTTTATTTTATTAACTTGCGTTTTTATTTTAGTTAGTATTACCACCTGATATGAAGTAGTTATTGGGTACATTTCAAGACCTTCAATTAAATGCACATGTTCCTATGAGATATAAATTCTGTCTAGCCTAGGCCGGCATTTTGTATCTTGGAGAATAATATGTAAATTAACTCCGAACTCCTAGTACTGAATTTGCATCTTCCGTGCCAAAAATCTTCATAAATTTCTTCAAATATCTACCCTCCTTTGTTATATTTTCCCCTTCTAGGTCCCCCGGACACATCCTCACTATTGTAAACCAAATTCTAGTGTCCACCTGTAAGTAATATTCCTTGCTGAAAGCTGATTATTTCTCCCGGAATTTTCTTAAGCTCCAGTATAGCAGTTTTAGGTGGAATGTAAATGCATGCCAGTGTAATCCTCCCCCCTTGCCAGTAGCCTCGTAATGCTATGCATCTTCCATTACTATCTTTTTTTTTCCTCTTTTTTTCACTGTTGGCGCTCCTCTTGCAATTAATACAAGTGCTCCTCTTTTCCTTTGCCCCAGGTATTCCACTGAATAACCATCCTGAAAACCTTTATCAAATCCACATGTTCTGTTCTTTCCAGGTGCCTCCTGTAGAATAGCTGTTTGCACTCTATATTTTTAATGTAGTTCACTACTCTTTTTTTTATATTTATCTGTAAGGCCATTCAGATTGAAACACATTACCGAAAGCACAATTTTCTTATATAGTTATTACCACCTTTTATGTATAACTGCTTTTTTGTTAAATGTCTAGTTCCAACTTTTGTTACATGCATATACTTTTCAGCAGGTTGGTCTTTTATGCAGTTGTTTCTTGTCCTATCCATTTGAGCCCATGCCACATCTTACATAACTTTTTCTTTTTTTTTTTTTTTTGAAAACCCTCAAACGGAAAAAACAAAGCCCCCAACCCCACCAAAAAAAAACTATTAACTTAATAATAACACACAAAACTGTGCACATTTTCAAATATTGAACATTTTGCTTCCTAATAAGAACAAAAGTGCTAAGTTTATAGCCACACAGACAGGCTAGTGTTAACCCAAAAGAAAAGTTAGTCGTGCTAAGATGCATGGTACTGCCGTGCTATTAGTAAGTGCTATTTGATTTTGTCCATCTTTATAGCTCTTCCAGCTGAGAAAACACTTGAATGCTTTCAGTAAACAATTTCTGTTTATCAAATTGTCTTCTAGTGATATGCAAACCAGACACAAAACTGCTAAAGGTACCTTGCTTACCAGAAAAAAGCCTTCAATATTCTTTTTCATTTACATGCTTTATAATAAACTTGTTACTGAATAATGCCTAGGGTCTTAACCCAGTCATTTCCCTGTACAAGGATGGGGAAAAAGCATACTGATTTTTCTGTTGTCATACTCTTAGCTAGACCATCTAATGTAAATCTTCATTCCTTAAAATTAGGACTCCATTTCCATCCTCAGAACCAACACGGGCCATTCACAAGCCCGCGCCAGCCAAAAAGCTCTCGAGCCAAGTCCTACCCATAGTACACCTCTTCCAGTCTCTCCAGATCTTGTTTGCACGTTCCCTACAACATGTATCAAGCCAGCACTGTCAAAGCTAAGTGTTTTTCAGTAACTAAAATGCTCTAAAATTCCTTAAAAGTTCTTAAAAGTTATTCCTTTGTAGTTGTTCATTTCTCTCTTCTTTCGCTAGTCTTCCTACCCTCTACCTCTGGTAGTGAAAGTACCATCGTTGGTACAGCCCATCCTTTCTACCCTTGTGGTAGGCCTTCCCTTCCTCTTTCGTACCGTTGGTATTCTAAAAAATATATATATATATATATATATATATATATATATATATATATACACACACACACACACACACACACATCTTCTTTACTGTGTAGAACATGTTGTTACTATTTGGTTAGACTTTTAGCCGTTGATACTAGTGTTGCCATAATGTCCGAAAAGAAGACAGTTCCAGGTTTCAAACAGTGTGATAAATGTGGGCGAAAAATGCCCAACTCTGACGACCACGCCCAGTGTGTATATTGTTTGGTTGTTGATCATTTATAGGCACCATGCAACATCTGTGGAAACTTTAGTTCCCGCACCGTTACGGAACCCAAAAATAAATTTATTCTTAAGGGCCTACTACAGACCCCTTTTTCAGAGGCCCTCTCTGAGGAGGAGGCCTCACCACCTGCTTCCAAAGAAAAATCTAGCTCTAAGAAAAAGAAAAGAGACTCTGTTCCAGTGTCTCCCTCCTCCACAGAAACAAAGCATCCCCTACTTACTTTGGTGCCATCAGTGCAGAACTCTTCGGACACTACTTCGGCACCAGGGACTCAAACCATTCCCTCAGTGCCATCAACAACCACGGAACAAGGACCCTTTGCTACGACCATATCGGTACTGATCCCAATTACAGTACCGATTACCTTCATGGCTCCATCCTCTGTGCCTAAGACCGAATATTTACCAAGGACAAGATATTCTCCTACTTATGATCCATTCCTAGGGCAGCAGTACAGCCCTTTTCTGGACAGACCGGATTCCCCCTCAGCAGCATCTATCAGATCCACCAAGAGCCTGTCAGAAATGGATGTAGTGAGGCTTGTCGATCGGCTCTTAACAGCTAGAGGTCTACCAACTCCTGCTCCTCTCCCTCCCCGAGCTGAAGCCCTTTCTGTTTATTCCTCTGTTTATCCTCCTCCGACTTCCTCCCAGACCTCGGAGCCATCGGTACTGATGCTCTCCCCAGTGGCCTCTGCTACAGATCCAACGATGACGTCTTCCTTCTCACCACCGGAATTCCATTGCGCCACGCTCCAGTTGGGGCTGGTCCATCCCCGGGATCATGACCGGGCTGCCGGCACCAGTTTTTTTTTCATGCCGCCATCTACGGCTCCGATGGCTCCAACACTTTCCAGTCCTTTTGGGGCTCCTATCCCAGGGGCAGGTTTGTTGAAGTGTGGTATGACCCCGGTTCTGATGTTGTCCTTCTTCGTTCTGGGCTCCCATTCCTCTTTGGGCAGACCTGCTTTCCAGGTGATGGAGGGCGCCCATGCTTCTGCGAGCGTACAGTTGGCACCCAAGGCATCGGAACCACTCCCTCCCTCTAGTATGCAGCTGACAGCCACCTACACAAGGATTTCGAGCATGGAAACAGCAAGACTCCCTGCCCAAGGGAGCCCTCTATCTGGGATCCTCTTCAGAAGAGCCCACTAAAGAGCCACCCCGGAAGAAAGCGTACAAGAGGAAGCACTTAGATTCCCTGGAGGAATCTGTCAGCGAAGTTACTGACTACAATGAGGGAAATGGGTCCCCACTCCCTCCACTGGAAGACATCTCATTTGGAGACATTCTCGAGATCTTCAAGCAGAGAGGAGACTAAGTCCTCCAACCCTTCGGAGGAGTTGGTAGTCTTGCAAGCTTTCCATGCTCGACGGTCTACTTCCTGGGTGACCTCACTTGCAGATGAGTTAAACGTATCGTGCAGCATACCTGGAAGGCTCCAGACAATGTCGAACCAATTCCCCGGAGGCCTGACAAAATTCTTTCACCCCCAGAAGACCATCCTCACTGGTTCAAGCAACTAGTCATGGATTCCATGGTTATGGCAGCAGCCACAAAAAGAGAACTTTCAGAGGCAAGTTCAGCTGTCCAACCCCCGAACAGGGAGTCTTGGGCTTTGGACAGACTAGGGAAGCGGACCTTTTCTTCAGTGACTTTTGCCATTCTGTCCCCGAATTATATGGCACATTTTACACGCCTCCAAAGAGATTTGATTTCAGAACTCTCAGCCTCTTTTGGCGGAGGTACTGCCTGATGAGGTACGAAATAAAGTTGCCTCTCAGCTTGCTACCCTTGAGTCCATTTCTAAGTCCTCTATGCGGTTGGTTGCTCACACAACCGAAGGGGCAGCTAGAGCGGTCGCTTGAGGCATTGTCACAAGACGTCATGCCTGGATGCACTTATGTGACTTCGCAGACCCCTTCAAGTCTTCCTTCATCAATGTGCCCGTTGATGACTCTTCCCTTTTCGGCCCTAAAGTTAGAGACACATTGGCACAAAGTGAGAAGGATGAAAAGACCCTATCTGCTGTGGGAATATGTTTTTCCAACCCTCTACGATCTTATTCCAGGAATCGGAGGGGAGGAAAGATGTGGTTCAAAAAATCCCAGGGACTTTTCCATGACGCTCGTGGCAAGCACTCCCCACAGGGCAGAGGGGATAACTCATCTGGAAGATGCCCGTATTGCAGCAGAGGGGGACCGTGTAATCAGGGCACCAGAGACGACTCCTCTGTTCAACCCTATCAGTGCTCTTGAGCAGCGGCCCGATTGCTTTTCTCTGGAATCAGTCGGGGGACATTTTTCTGTGCACCAATCAGCCTGGCAATCAATAACAGATTTCTGGGTGCAGAGAATAATAACCAGAGGATACCACATCCCCTTCAGCCTCATCCCCAAGCCTCTAAGGTGAATCCCTGACATTCCACCCAGTCAGAGGGACACAGCAGCATTAGAAATTGGAAAGCTGCTAGAAAAGAGTCATCCAGTTAGTCCCAGCAGACCAAGTAGGATCCAGATTTTAATCAAGGTTCTTTTTAGTGCCAAAAAAGACTGGGGACTGGAGACTAATTTTGGATCTCAGCATACTAAACAAATTTGTCAGACAAGAGAAATTCTGGATGGTCACGGTTCAGTCCATTCTCCCCTTTCTAGAGAAGGACAACTGGATGTGCTCGATAGATGCACATTACCACAAAAATGGACAAAAGCTCCAGAAGATACTTCCACTTCCAGCTGGGAGCCAATAACCACATCAGTTCAGAGTACTGCCCTTTGGTCTCTCCACTGCACCCAGAGTGTTCACCAAATGCATGGCAGTAGTAGTAGCTCACCTCGGGCTGCAAGGATTCCAGGTGTTTCCATATTTAGATGATTGGCTCCTCACCACCCCGACCAGGAGTCTATTGATTCAAGCAGTCTCATACACTCAAGAAGGCCTTGCTCTAGAGCTAGGAATTATGATCAACCTGGGCAAGTCAAACCTACTACCAGTTCGAACCTTGGAATTCATCAGAGCACTCTTCGACACAATATCTTGCCGAGCTGCTCTACTTCCTCACAGGCTTCTGAAAATAAGACCACAGATCCTGGCTCTACTACCTCAGCAATTCATCCCAGCACACCTAGTACTGCAACTGTTGAGGTCCATGGCAGTAACCATCAATTTAGTGCCTCTGGCAAGGTTACATATGAGAATCCTACAGTGGCTCCTATCTTCCCAATGGTCGCTTCTATCCCATCCAGTGTCTCACCCAATACACATAACAAATCACTGCAAGCACAGTCTGTCCTGGTGGATGAAACCAGAAGGGAACCTGTGGTGATGACCATTTTCTCCCTCCCAGCCTAGGGCCACTGTGACCACGGATGCATCCCTGTTTGGGGGGGGGGCATTACCAAAGGAAGACTGTCCAAGGCACTTGGTCACCCATAGAGGCCAACCTGCACATAAATGTCCTGGAACTGAGGGTGGCTCTCTTAGCATTGCAAGCGTTCCATACTTCCCTGCCTTCCGGAACAATTGCAGTACAATCAGACAACATGTCAGTTGTCTGGTACATCAAAAAACAAGGCAGAACCAGCTCATACCCCTTATGTCAGGAATCCATGAGAATATAGCATTGGGCGATAGCTTTAAACCGCTTTTTCATAGCAATGCTCATTCCCGGAAGTTCCAACCTAATCGCAGACAATTTGAGCAGGAACATCCTGATGCCTCACGAGTGGTCTCTCAGTCCTGCAGTAGCTACTCAAATCTTCCATCACTGGGGCAAGCCTTGCTGCGATCTATTTACATCCCCCCTCAACCACAAGTGCAGAAGCTTCTTTGCCCTAATTCTCCCTCAGAGAGAGTCACCGAGAGATGCTGTGACTCACAAATGGCCCCCGAGTCTACTATATGCCTTTCCCCTCATTCCACAGTTCCTGAAGAAAGCTCAAAGGTTGAAAAGCACAGTCATCCTCATTGCCCCCTATTGGCTCCATCAAGTCTTGTTCCCCTTCCTTTGGCCTCATCTTGTTCACTGCCAATGGACCTTGGACCCATCCCCGGGGCTTCTCACTCACCCGCAAGGACTGATTCATCCCAACCTGCACAGCCTCAAGCTCACAGCTTGATATCTCCATTTCCAGTTATTGCCAGGCAAACTGATTTATCCTCCTGTCTGTGAAGTCCTTTTGGCTTCACACAAACCATCCACCAGGAAAATCTATTACAGCAAATGGACAAGGTTTTCTCTTTGAGCCAAAGAACAAAAGTTTGATACCTTCTCAATGCCTATTCACAAGATTTTAGAATACCTCACTACCTTATTACATGCAGGAGCCTCAGCATCTACCATTACGGTACACTTGGCAGCTATTGCTAACTTTCATAATGGGATTAACAACTCTTCAATTATGTTCCACCGACTCTGTAAGACTTTCATGAAAGGTGGCTTGCATATCAAACTGCCCTTTAAACCTCCGACAGAACCTTGGAATTTAACTCTAGTCCTACACCCCTGACTGGTTCACCCTTCGAGCCTTCAAATTCATGTGACATTAAATTCCTATCATGGAAGACCCTACTTTTAGTTGCTCTCACTGCAGCCAGGATAGCATCTGAATTGCAGGCCTTGAGTGTAAAAAAAAAATACTTGATTTTCCACAAGGAAAGGGTTTCACTCCGTACTTATCCTTTTTTCCTACCCAAAGTTATCACAGAGTCTGTTAATCAGTCCATTGATTTACCCGTCGTCTTTCCCCATTTTTCCTAACAAGGGGGAATATCTACTACATACACTAGATGTGCATAGACAACTTCATTTTTATTTGGACAGAACAAAATCATTCAGAAAATCTGATCAGCTATTTGTTTCCTTCTCGGGCCCCAGACTGGGCAAAGCTGTAGCCAAATTAACTGTGTCGAAATGGCTTAGGAATGCTATCACTTTCATTCATCTACAAAACAAAGTACCCTTGCCTTCGAAAGTCAAGCCTCATTCCAGTAGATCAGTAGCAACTTCAATGGCTTTTTACTCTGGTTTCCATGGATGATATTTGTGCAGCAGCAGCTACTTGGGCAAGACAGCATACATTTATCACTCATTACAAATTGGATATGGCCTCCAGGGGAAGAGCATCCTTTGGTTCGATGGTGCTCAGGAATATCCTTCCATACGGCCACCCAGGACGCAAGTAGCTGGGGATTCGGTCCTAATCGTAAGGAATGAATGAAGATTTACAACATCAGATAAAGAAGTTGTGTTGCCATAACGTTCCATCTGTGTTGTAGATCTTCATTCATTTCTTACTCCCTGCCCTCATTCCCCCTACCTGGACTCCTGGTGGACTGTGGGGTCCCTTTATATGCTAGGGTATCTGATCAGACAGGGCCTCCAATTTTTCTACGTGTCCTCCTTCCTTTTAACACCTTTGTGCTGGGCAGGCAAACTTGATCTAAAGAGACTGGAAGAGGGGCACTATGGGTAGGACTTGGCCCGAGAGCTTTTTGGCTGGTGCGGGTTTGTGAATGGGCCGTATCAGTTCCGAGGACAGAACTGAAGCCCTAATTGTAAGGAATGAATGAAAATCTACAACACAATGGAATGTTATGGTAAGACATAACTTCTTTTTTTTCTCTCACCCCTTCCCGCTCCCTTTTTTTTGTTGCATTACAGTGCCTACATTTCTTAAAACTGAACAAAGAAAAAGAGGCAAGAAGGGAGAGAGAAAAAAATAGAAGCACATGTTTATGTTGGTAACCCCACTGCATTTAAAAAAAAATGAGAAAACTTTAATTTGTCTAATTGGTATTGTCTTTAAAGCTCTTCCAGCTGGGAAAACCCCGGATTGCTTTCATAGAACATTGTGTTCTAACCAATTTCTCTTTTCTTTTTTTTTTTTCCTTTCCCTCAGCCAATCCACTTCCACTATTGTGTGTCTAGTTTCTCTCTATATCAGATTGTCTCCATGGAGACATGAGAACCAGCCAGCCAGTTTCTCTTTTTCAGGTTGTTTTCATGGAAACATGAAGACCAGTTGCAGAATTCCTACTAAGTGTACATGCATTTGCTCGGAAAAAAAGCCTTATAATATTCAATATTCTTTTTCATTTACTTGCTCTCTTAAAACTAATCTAAGGTCCTTAATCCCGTCATTTCTCCATGCAAGCATGAGAAAAAGCACATTAATTTTAACTTTGTTATGCCTGTTTAACCAGGCTGTTTTTTTCATTGCATTACCTATATTTCTGAATACTGTACAAAAAGAGAGAGAGAAGAGGGGAGAAAAAGAAAAACAGCAGCACCTGTTTACAATCCCCGTAACACTTAAAAATAGCATGCAAAGAAAACCATACACCCCAAATACAGTACTATTAAGAATAGAAAATGTTTTCTGTACTTAGCTTTGTCTCCCCTCTTCCCTTCACCAAAGCATTTGTCCTAAGATTAGTAACATGAAGTAGGGCATATACTTTAGAGTCCCTCAAAAACCAACAAATTTTGAAAAAGTCCAATATTTCCAGATTTTCTTGTTCTGTCATATTTCGCAATCGAGTATTTCAGTGTCCGCGGACACTGAAATAGATAGGGGAGCAAGAAACAATGCAGGGGGTGTGTGACAGGTTCTTTCACACACTTCCTGCATTGTAAAAGTGCCGTACGGCCATAGCCGTCAACTGTACAGGTTCCTGCAGAATGCCCAGATGCCTGCCTCGCATACATCTCACTCTCTCAGAGCAATAAAGTAATACAAAGCCATATATAATGGGAGGACAAGGCCACAAAAATAGGGACATGTTTTAAATATTGCACTGACAAAACCTGAAAGCTGATAAAATAAAAGGTTTGCAGTAGCACAGACTTCCTGCAGGGTATGAAGACTGAAACACAAATGTCTGCCATGTGAAAGCGCCGTACAGCCATAGCCGTTAACTTTACAGGTGTCTGAAGAATGCCCACATGCCTGCCTCACATACATTTCACCATCCTAGAGCAATAAAGCAGTACAAAGCCATAAATAACGGGGGGACAAAGCCACGAAAATAGGGCCACATTTTAAATATTGCACTGACAATCCCAGAAAGCTGATAGAATGAAAGGTTTACACTGGCACAGAGCTCCTGAAGTGTATGAAGACTGAAACACAAATGTCTGCTATCTGAAAGTGCCATACGGGCAAAGCCTTCAGTTGTACAGGTGTCTGCAGAATGCCCAGATGCCTACCTCACATACCTGTCAACCTCTTGAGTAACAAAGCTGTACAAGGCCATAAATAAATAAAAATATTTTTTCCATACTAAGGTATATTTTGCAATACGGGCAAAGCCTTCAGTTGTACAGGTGTCTGCAGAATGCCCAGATGCCTACCTCACATACCTGTCAACCTATTGAGTAACAAAGCTGTACAAGGCCATAAATAAATAAAAATATTTTTTCCATACTAAGGTATATTTAAGCATGGCTGAGCAAGTGTGCGCATTTTGGCCCTCTGCTCAGCATTGCTTAAACACCCCAGGGGAGATAAATAAAAATATACACCTAAAATCCTGATGCTGGGATAGCGTAGTGTTTAGAATCCCGGCTTTGTATGCAGATGTTCAAAGTTTGATTACCAAGATGGGCACTTTATTTTTACATAGGAAAGCATTGTTAAATTATTTTTGTTTTGTAAATTATGTAGTTAAGTGATACTTGTCAACCAGGGTAGTGTAGCTGGTCTAAAATGGAAGTGTGAGTGCATATAACATGTGAAACCACCCATGTATACACAAGTGTCGCATACAGTATAGACATACCCCACCCCTTGGTAATGTAATGAAAGCACATAGAGGGATGTCATGTAAATTAAATTATTTACACTTACTAAATTAACTCATTATTCTAATATTTTTAAAAATTAAAAGTGAGCAATGGTTAGCAGTGACGTTAGACATGAATGCTAAGCAACAGTTAGCTCAGCTAAGTGGATTTGTGCACTGTTAAGCAGTGCTCAACAATTTTCCCTTTAAGCATTGCTAAAATCGGCTTACCGAGTTTGCGCACTGCTAAGCTGTGCTCAGCATTTACAAAATCGACCAATGATGGCAAAGGGCGGAATATGGCCTTATTTAAACCGCACAGGTGGGAACACAGCCAGTATCTGTTATAGTTCAACCTGGGCAGGAACCATGGCTGGCATAGGTGAGAGTTCGCGCTTTAGGGCACAGCACTGGGGCATTATAGAGTCCAGAGTCATGGCTGGACTCCTCGTAAGTAACTATGACAAGAGACTGCTGCAGAGCCAGTACCAAGGCTCACAATATAAAGCAGAGGCCTGGGACCATCTCGCCTGTGATCTCACCAGTGCTACTGGCATCCCCCAAATTGGTGAGCAGGTCCAGAACCTTTATGCCGACCTAAAGCAGTCGAAGGGGGCACTCTTGGACCAGTGGATCCTAGATGCCGGGACAACCATGGTCCAGCAGTTTGTAAGTATCACAGATATAGATGTACCAAATTCTAGCCTGAGGATGTGATAAACAGGTATGGGTAATGTTTGTTTTTCTACCTTACAGCTGCAGCAGAGAGGGCTAGTAACATCGAAGCCCTTGCCGACAGGCTGGTGAGTAAAAATCTTATTTTGCAGTATATTGTGCAAATAACTAAGGAGTACATTGTGTACTGCTAGTAGTTGTACTGTTACCTGAATAAATAAAGTTTGTCCGACTAATAGTGATATGAAATGCATATCTATAACGCAAGCTGTTGTTGTAGACTTAGAATGGAGCTGTAAAACAAGATACAAATTCCCTGCGTTAACCTTTGCTTTCCAGATTGTAGTAATTCAAAGGATTAATGCACAGCACACTAACTATCATGTATGCATCACAGGATTACAAGTTCAGACTGTCTAACGAAGAGACTAATAGGCAGAAACCATTGAAACAAGAATCAGCAGTTCCCCAGTAGCTCAGTGTGATGAGAAATAGCTTAGTTGTTATTTTGCACACCCTGACACAGTTCGAATCCAGAGAGTGGTGCTAAGATGTGTTCATAGCTACACACAAGGAATCAGGAATATATGTAAAACCAGCAATGTTAACAGATATTTTCTCCACAGGTTTTACAGGTAAGGAAATGTTGGTTAGTAGCTGTGTGAAGGGTATACTAATAAACTGTGTACAACGGTGTAACTGTCCCACCACATGCCTGCAATTGACAGCAAGAAAGGTACATACAACATGCACACTTCCCGATACATGTCTTTCAAATGTCACGCTGTCACGGCTAGTAGTCATTGCTGCCAATAACCCTGCACACAGATAGGAAACCAGTTGAAGTATGCCAGTAGCACACTCGCATAACAGCAGTTCAGGGTATCCCTTCTGTGCCAGATATGTAACCCTGACATGTACGAGTCCCCTCCAGTCATGTACCCAGAGTTGTCAGTTTGCTCCATACCATTCCAGGCTGACAATTTAATAGGTGTGTTTGTGTTAGAAGCTATGGGCCATAGGTAGATGTAAAGTGAGGGCAGACCCATAGAGTATTGAGCAGTACTGTTGTGGAAAATAGAAGCATAAGCAGTTGTTAATGGAGTTTTTGTTTCTCCTTCCACCCCTTATCTGGATCAATACAATAATTCATATACTACGGGTATGTTGTTCTCCAAACCTACTGTTGGGACTTGTGTTCTGTTATTTTTCATATATTTGATTGGTTGCATGTTAACATACCTTGCTCAAATACCATTGTTGGTGGCCTGTTGCCGTCAGTATTACTGGCATGCTGTTACGATGCATACTATTCCATTTATGCATGTGTTCTGTTTGCTATTCAGCCGTTTCAAATCTGTTTTATGGGGTTAATTGGAACACCCACGCATGCTGTTATAACTAATCTTGAAATGTGTTCATGACTAACATATTCTGTAAAACCTCAACACCATAGCACGTTTGGGAAGGCAGATCCCAGCAGGTCCACCTGTCCTGCCTCATCTGGCCGTGGCACTGGGTCCCAGCACATCTGGGACCCAACCCAGGACTTCCTTGTCCGTTGGTCCTGCACCAGCTTCAGGTGGAACCGCCTAAGGGGACAGGTCCCCCCCCCCCCCGGAATAGGCACGGACAGGAGCCTGTCACCCGTAGTCTGTTCAGGGGTACAGTGCGCAGCATCATCCAAACAGAGTTGAATGACTGGCTGTGCCAGATGGAGGGCCGCCTGGCACACCTCGAGGGGCAAGCTGCCCCTCCTGTCCAGCCCCCAGCACAGCCACCTTTGGGGCCGTGAAGGTGCAGTGGTGACTGCCCATGGGTGGGGACCTCTTGTATCCAATAGGGGGCTCATGGGCTTCGGAATCCCAACCACATATATCACCCCTGTCTGCTATCTTGTCTGTCTGGAGATGCAACCTGTCCTACCCAACCTACCTCCCCAAAGATACCTACAGCCCTTCCCGAACATCCCACTCTCACCTTAAAAAAAAGGGCATCTGTCCTGCAAAAAAAAAAATTGCTCTGTAGATAGCGCTACTTTTCACACCTATGTACAGTGAAACTAATCAATCTACCCACAGATTATTCTGCAAATGTCTGTCGCCAACAACCCTCCTTGTGGGGTATGAGGCTGTAAATTCCAAATTCAACACATTATTCACAGCTGTTGTTGCAGAGGAACTATAGAGCTATTGTCCTTTCCGACACCTATCCTGCACATCCCTATCTGCTTTTCCGAATGTTTTACCCACTGCTTGCCCCCATTTCACCACTTTCCGATCAACCTTTTTTTCTTTTTAATTAAAATTAGCACTGGTGTAAGCAGTGCTAAGTGAAGCTAAGAGGGCTTAACAGTCTGTTAGCAATGCTTAGCTCCATGCAAAACCGCGCAAACCCACTTGCAACTGCTTAAAAGTGCCATAATCACTCTGTCTCCATCAGCCCTTGTTCTGCCCAGCAACAAAAAAATCAGCCCTGCCAAGTCTCGAACCCAGGATGCTGTGCACTACATTCACAGCAGTGTACCACTACAGCATCTGAGCTGTGAGAATCTGTAATGCTTTTACAAATATAGCATGCATTCTGGTCATTTAACATTAATGAAAAAAGTCATAATTTCCAAGCCTGGAACCCAGGACCTTGTGCACTACAATCACAGGAACATACCTCTACACCATCAGAGCTGTAGGAATTTGTAATGTTTTAACAAACATGTCATGCACGACAATCATTTAACATAAGGGAAAATTATATATCCATAGTACTTTTGTATACCTATATATAAAGATATATATATATATATATATATATATATATATATATATATATATATATATATATATATATATATATATATATATATATATATATATATATGTAGGTAACCAACCTCTTGGTGCAAGACATCTGCAAAAAGCCCAACAAAGTGTGGGGATAAAGGTCAAACAGTAGTGACATCCTTAAAATATGGCTGTCATGCGTAGAAGTCTGCTAGAGGGGCATGGTTTGCTTTCATATACAATTCCAGATAGATTTCAGGTCTGAAACACAAATAAATGTCATTATTTACCAATGTCAATGTCGACATCATCCCAGTGATTTGTCAGAAACCCACAACTGTTCTGGGCAACAGACCAAACGTATGATACACGCATCTGGACAGTGTCTACACACAGTGGAGAGGTGTGACTGCAGTCATGTAACAGAATAGAAAAACCCATGCCAGCTGCCAACCATGTCACCCAGCACCTTCTGAACCACAGTAAGACCAGCATGACACTACCCTGATTCAGCTATAGGGAATTACCCATGTACATCCAAATATATCATGCACTACAGGGATGGAACTGTAGTGGAAAGCAGATATTGGTGCAAAAATGTCCACCCACAACCATTTGCACCACAGTCACAGGAACATACCAGTACCCCAGATGAACTGTAGAGTAAAACAACATACCCTGATTGCCAGTCACACACTACACTGACATATGCTGGCCCAACTCACAGTCTATTGGGAATCCTGAGGTGTTGCAGGACATTTCTCAGTCTGCCCCTACAAACATATATACACCTGATCAACCAACAGCAACCGTAGCAGCATGCACAGATAGAAAAAGGATCTATGACACTCACATCTGCTACTGTCCTTACTCAGCCCAACAAGCATTTACACACAACACTGCTACACAATCTTGGCAGTCTGTTAATGGCCATACATACATACATACATACATCTCATATGTACAGCTTTCCACAGAATGTCCAGGGTGTAGGACCATATTCATGTCCATTGCCTACATACCACTTCCAGGAGTCTAAGTCACTGGGATGATACCTGGAGTGTAATCACTAAATAATAATGTACCATACCTCTGAACCTCTTACTGCAAGACATCTGGACTAAGCATGGCATACTTGGGGGACAGGTGGCCGGAAAGAGGGACGTATCTCACATAATGGTGTTACAAACTGAAACAGTTGCTGGTGTTACAGGCTTTGTTGCAACATAACATCCCTGAAGGATATGATGTCTGAAACACCAATGGATGTCAACAGTTACTGACTACAATCCTCCCATTATCCTACCGATTCCACAAAAACGGACGTCTGAGGAACAGACCACACAAAGCAAACATCTGGGCAGTCTGTGGACATCAGGACAGTCAAGAGTTATGTCAGAGACATATCACTGTCAGATGTGAAGTCATGCAGAAAATGCATGTCCAGACAAACCCTGTTAATCTGGCAACCCTCTGTGTGTATAGCAGCACTACTTACTTACAATTTGTACCCAATTCTGGAGCTTTGTGCTCCATGTTGTTGGGCAGTCTCCACATGTCCTGTCCTGAGAGGTAGTCCCACCTACTGTCTGTGAAGCTGTAGCCCCCACACCTCCATAATGTCCCCCACACAGGCAAGGAAAAGGGGCAAGGCCCACATGAAGGATGTAATTATAGCACTGTGTTGCTATGGCATTGGCTAATGGAAAGACAACACAGCTGCTCTGGATGAAAGTAGCAAGTGGGAGACACCGATTGGTGCACAGGCCATCACCTGCTCATGAGCAGTACCTACAAAAGGCAAGCTGCTGCCTATGCAACACAGGTTTTAACTCATCTACACAAAGACAGACTGCAACTACACAAACCTAACCATTTGCATTGTTGTGAGGAAACTCTTCAGCATTGAAACAGGCATGTCAATCATGTAAGCTTGTAACAGAATGCAGAAGGGGGGGGTGTAATGCTGTCAAATGGGACATTAAACACTAGGCCGCAACAAGACCTGCTGGACTCGCATGCTGCAGTCCGGCACCTATGGCCATTCCTGCTTGCCCTGTCTGTCTGTCTGCAAAGGTCAGCTCATGTATGACTACTACTGATGTTTCTGTTGCCCAATACTGAGTGTGTCACTGCTAGGCCAGCTACCTGGGATGTTGTAATTATTCATATGTCACCTGTGAATGCTACTGGGATACATCCTTGTCTCACAAATGTAAGAGACTTATATAGGGTATGAGCATAGTACACTACAGGTGCAGATGTTCATCGTGTTTCACTGTTGCAGTCATTACTCTGGGGTTATCCTGCTGGCAGGCTACCCGCAGTTGGCCTGAACTGTATGTGATATACTGAGCCCGTACCTGCCAACTGTCCAGAGTTTTGCAGACTGACCACATGTTTGCCTCACATTTGCAGTCAATGCCTCATACAGCTGTGTATTGTATGGCACATCACTGGCAACCTGTTAAAGAATGAAGTCATAATATATTAGCACACATTTGATTGTCAGATGTTATATCCTGCAGAGTAGACCTGTGAATGTGACACCGTATTTGCTGCCAACCAAGTGTGTTTCAGCTAGATTCATAAAGTGACACTATTTACTGGCCTTTGCCCACCACTGAATGTGTGCCTTTGTGCAGATGTCTTGCTCTAACAGGAGCTAGGTGTCTTACCCTGAAACCCATGTCATTGCAAATGTACCTTGTCCTGTAGGATGCCAACATTTGTGCATTCACTGACACCTGCTTTGTAGATGGGGAGAGCACACCTACAGTGCCAAGTCACTTATCCCATCATATGTTTAGACCCCAAATGGAGGCCTGCAAAGCCAGAGGAGTTGGAGTGGTGAACTTTAGCATAGGCATACACACCTCCAGGCTGGCCAAATAGTATGACGCACAGGAGACATCCCAAGTGCACTTAGTTGACAAAACACCTATTCAAATTAAAGCTAGCTACAGGCCTCTAACCATGACTATGGAGACCCACCACACGTATTGGGACCGGCTGTAATCTGTTAGGATTCATTTATCTACCCTGCTCCTGGGTGACTTCAAATGTCTAACCATAGTGTGCATGACCTATGCCACCTGAACATGAATGCACGTAGATTTCCCAGCTTTGTCAATGGCAGTGCAATGGATCAGCCAGTCAACACTCCTACGACAGGTGGAAATATCCTGTACTTGGTCCTAACTAACATGAATAGCCATTGTAGCACTCCTACAGTGCTATCCTTAATGGTAATATCCGACCACATAGCCATCACTGTTCAGGTCACCATCTCCCCTGCCCGACCACCCCCTGCCCTTACTGTGTCAAACAGAATTAACTGTACACAGATAACTAGAAATCCCCTCAGAGCAGGTGGAGGTAGCTGTACAGCCAAAGTCCCATCTGTTGGAACTAGCAGCAGGGTCCAGGCCGACAGCACAAAACTATGTGGGCACCTACATAGCTGTGTGGACTCAGCAATACCTGACAGGACATCATCTCACTCAAGGTAGGATAAATGTCCGTGTTGGACAGCAGCAATGCACAAATACCATAATAGGTGAAAATAATTGCTGGGCATGCCAAGAAGCAACAGGTGCCTCATTGGAACCAGTGTCAGTTTGGTCTGCATAAGCAAATAAGGCCACATGTGATTTACCCCAAGGCAGTCTTTGAGTGCAAATTGGACACGTCCACCAAGGCCAATCACTAGGCCTTTCCCACATGTGTCTGCAATTCCAGAGGCAACACACAAACCTGCTCTGTAGTGGTGGTCAATAACACAGCATACACATATGGGATACATATAGGCAACTGGCTGCAGACAGGTGAAGTATAAACATCACCCCCACCCGTCCCCGTATTGGTACTCATGTGCATGCACAGCACCTTCCCCCCCCTCCCCTCCTCATCAGGAAGCAGGTCCATAATGCCCTCTCAGTGGCAACACACAGAAGTCTCCATAGGCCTGATACCATCCCAGGCTGCATCTTACATGAACACATGCATGGGCTCTCAGATTCATTATGACTGTAGTCAACCACAGCCTGAGCACCGGTGTCATCCCATCTGCACAAAGGACAGCCACTGTTATTCCTATACACAAAGGCAGAGCAATTCACCGACCTAGGCAGTATCAAGGACATTATGAACAGGGACATCGGCAACATCAACATGCCTGAGCCCACACAGCATGGTATTCTCAAAGAGAGATCAGGCCTGTTAAACCTGGTCAACCTCTCTGAAGTGCTCAACAAACACAAGGACGAGGGGAAGATGGTGAGCAATGCCTACCTTCACCTAGCCCACTCCTCCCACAATAATCCCCAGGTGGCCAGGATACATGCGCCTACACAGCTAGGCACCAACCTGCATGTTACCAGATGGGTAGCTAACTGCCCCAATGATAGTACCCACTCGGTCAAAGTAGTGGAACCCACCTCTAGTAGTAGATTCTTCCAAAGCGGTGTACCCCAATGATCGATCTGGGGGCCTCTACTGTTTGAGATATACTTATCTGAGGTACAGGACAAGAGCAGTGGTCTGTGGCTGACCAGGTGTACAGATGCTTGCAAGGTGGCCACTGTCTTACATTCCCCTACTGATGTGAGCATCCCCCAAGAGGCACTCACCCAATTAATGACTGCTGCAAGAAGCATTACCGCAAACTGAATGCCAGGAAAGGCATCATTCTCCCTGCTGTGGCAGATGTCATCCACACTAAGTATGACAGTAATAATGTACTGAGCATGCAGTCAGGTGTGATGTGACTTGTGCACCAAGGTTGGTAGTAACCTGACAGCTTCCCACCATGTGGGCACCATTGTACAGAAGGATGTCTACATGGCCCACCTCACAAATATGGGTATGTCATCCAGGAACTACGAGGCCACAGCATCCTTCTACTCAACCCTTATCAGACATATTACTAAGTACAGTGGCTCCTTTGGCATGTACCTTGCCAAACAAATGCAGCAGTTGCAGAGACCACAGTGGTTCCTGACCAGGCAATTTCAGGGTCTGTGACACCTATCCTATACAGGTAGGCTGAAAGCCCTCTCCCTGTACTTAGTCTCATACAGACTGATCATAGATGACCTTTGTCTGGCATACAAACCCATGTACAAATCAGCCTTGATGGCATTTCTGCATATCTGTAGGACATATTGCACTCACGCATCATGCACACAAGGCCTTCACATGGTCTGTGACATGAATAGTACTTGTTGGCAGGATAGTGTGGTATCCAACACAATACACTGTAAAATACATTCCCTCCCCATGTCTAGCAGTGTACGTATATAGCCCTCTGGAAGAGGAAGCTGGATGACTGCATGGGAAATGGACGAGACACCCTTGGGATCCTGCGTGTGTCCCAGATGGACAGGGAAAAGTCTGGGCCAGGCTTATGAGGGTATCAGGGCCAATAGCCTGGTGTCATCTTATGAGGCTATGCACCTAGTACTTTACATGTGTCCTGTATGTATTGCAGAGAGTCCTGCAATGTTGTCTGAAATGAATCCGTGTGAGTCTGAACTGTGTATTTACTGCAGTACTAGTGTATATTCCTGTGTTCCCTCATCAGTTATCACATATTGTTACACCTTGTCAGTGTGTGTGGTCTGTATAGCAGTAGGTCAGCTGTTACAGTACATGCATATGCATTTGGTGACACTGTATAGCTTGCTCCAATAGCCTTGGTCCTGCCAACAATTACAGTTCTGTTACTAGGCCCATGACACAATAGGATTTGTCACCCTTTGTTGTGGGCCAGACAGTAGCAGTGATAGGGATGGATTGTGGCAGGCAGAACTACCGTAAGGTCTACCCTGACAGGCCCATAGTTGTGTCAGCTGTGCCAGGCTGTACCAGGAGTGTGTGTGTGTGTGTGTGTGTGTGTGTGTGTGTGTGTGTGTGTGTGTGTGTGTGTGTGTATCTCAGCAAACATAATACTGCAGGATATTACTTTACATAGGTTGTGTTCCCCTGGCAGGTGAACAAAGGGGTTGGTGTCCCCCTCCTCATGACCTGATGTCAGTGTTTTAGCGGACTCCCATGACGATGGTGGTCACATTCAGTCGTATGCAGTCAGTGCCCAGTCCCATGCCCCCACCAGCCCAGACAGGTGGGGTAAGGGTAAAGGAAAGCAAAAAAGTGGTGTGTGTTGAGTAGTATGGCAAGTGTACACCACAGCCGGGAGAAGGCAGGAGGACACAGGCTGATGGGGATGGGCAAGGGCAGAGGACCACTGCCCATCAAGCCCCTGTCTGTCTCCGTGCCATGGCAGGTTTCACCCAGATGCATGTACGGTCCGTCTCATGCATGCTCCTGCCATGCGTGGGCGACCTCCACAGCAGTTGTGGCCAATGTTGGGAATAGACAGTGGGGTGAGACCAGGTGGACGTAGGTCAGCGACATGATCAGCTGTGATTCCACATGGCCATGCACATTCACAGTCCCATAGTGGCAGTACCAGGAGCACTACTGAATGGAGCAGGCCATACGCACGTTGTCCTGGCCAGTGCCATCAGGGGTGCAGGTCCAGCAGACAGCAGTTACCATCAGGGAGTAGTACTGCATCTGTCCATGGGCCTGGCAATGTCAGTGATGCTCCTGGCTGGACCAGTTAATGTATCCCTGCCAAGAGATGGTGACCCGTACATCCTGTCATGTACGGTCCACAGCTGTCCAACATAGACCTGTGTTGGGCATCCACATTGCTTGCAGGTGTGTAGATGAACACTCACACATCTCTGTCCCAGGCAACTAACCACCAGACACTAACAGCTCTTCTGCACAACCCAGGTGAACATCACCCCTCCAGAGAGATACACACACACACACACACACACACACACACACACACACACACACACACACACACACACACACACACACAATGTCAACCATATGGCCCAGCATAGGCCTCTGGCAATCCAACACCACACCATATGCATTTGATGATGTGTGCCACAACCCTGTTATCCATACCATCAATGCACAGACATGCTCATATGGGTCTGATGCACAGGGTGACTATGGTACAGTGTAGCAATGTCATGCTGTGTAAGGTGCTGTCTGCTGGCAGTAGTTATGGGTACACTTTGAGGTGTATGTACCTTGTTAGCCATGATGTACTCACTATTGCTATTAGTACTGGTGACTGTCTGTAGTGTCACGTACTATGTTCTGGCTGTGTTCCAGGTGTCTGTGTGTGTCTGCTGGCAGTAGCAATGTTGGGTAAGGCAGAGTGATAACAGTCACCTTATCATAGCCAAGGTACAGCTGTACATGTACATGTTTACCAGGTGTGTTTACATGCAACAGTGTGTGAGGGGCAATTGTGGTAGACAGTGTGACATTGCATACATACCCTTGACACAGCCACCTAGACAGCATACATGTCACCTGGGTGTTCTGTAGGCCCGCAAGCTCACACATACAGGGGAGGTTACCTGAGTACTGGCACTAGGTCCCTCACCAGCTTAGCCATTACATTCACTGCAACAAATTCATCTATCAGCACCTGCTGCCCTTGCCATTTCTGTCACGTCCACTCAACCATCATGCAGTTGATGAGGGTTTGCCTGGTACTGTGTTTGACAGGTTTGGGGTATGTATTATTGGCACAGGTCATACTGTATTAGTCTAACCTGAAAATAACCACCATGTGTGTTTGCTAACTCATATGCATGTCTGGCCTCTCGTGCTGGTAATGCACACAGAGTTATAGTCCTGTACATGGGGCAGCTGACGAAGGGCTGAGCACAGTCCCTACCTGCACTGTCTTACGAATGATAGCTAGATACATAACACAGCACAGTGGTACTGTAGTGTGTCAGTTACTGCCACTGCTATTGAAGTGGGTGACAATTGCAGGGGCTGTTAGGACTGGCAGTGGTAGGTTCAGAGGCTCTTGACATGTTAGAGTTATGTCACACACACACACACACACACACACACACACACACACACACACACACACAGCGCTGCATGGGGACATGCATTGAGAAACACATGCACATGGAGGTGACACTTAGAGTGGATGACCTACCCATCTATTAATGTACAATACACGGTGATATGACCATTGCACCACAGTGGCTTGGTGTTAGAAATTGTGTAACTATGCTTGTAAGGTGGATGACATCTGTATGGGCAGACACTAGTTTGCCAGTGGGGAAGTTCACAGGGTGGAAGAGGTACACAACATGGTATAGCCATCACATGCACACACTGAAGACAGCCACAGGGGCTGTGCAGAAGGAAACACACAGTTGCCAATAGACATATTACCCTATGTATCCACCTGTATGTACTCTAGTGCTGCATACACATACCATGCTCCATACACATATGTCTGGAACATAACACACATCCTCGTAAAACATGTAATCTTGCAGATGCCTTCATGGATGGTGGGATAACCCACCAGACATGGCAATTTGGTCTCGTCTACTCCTCCTACATACCTGCACAAGTGATAGTGTGACAGACTTTGTATCAGCATGATGTGTCATTCAGGTATGATGTCTGATGCTGGTATGTGTGTCAGTACTGTAACCTGGGACATAACACACATCCTCGTAAAACATGTAATCTTGCAGGTGCCTTCATGGATGGTGGGATAACCCACCAGACATGGCGATTTGGTCTCGTCTACTCCTCCTACATACCTGCACAAGTGATAGTGTGACAGACTTTGTATCAGCATGATGTGTCATTCAGGTATGATGTCTGATGCTGGTATGTGTGTCAGTACTGTAACTGTGACATGTTTGGCAATGATATCACAGGAATGCTCATTGTCAGGGGATACAGGCAACATATAGATTGCAAACGTGGATATCCCATGTACAACTTTACAGCTGACTGGTTTGGGCTGTATAGTGTTACATGGTGCTTGTGAGGCAGATGCCATTAGCAAGGTCTTTAAAGTAATGTCATGGGTAGGGGGTCAACATGCCTTAAAATGGTATAACCTACATGCACAACAGCCACAGGGGATAAGCTTCACATACTACTGTAGTTGTCTGTGTTGAGATTAGAACTCCTACCTATTTCCACTATAGTATTACACAGTTATTGCACATGCCACAGAGCTTAGAGGGCTGACAAGGGTATACAGGTACAACTAGGATGAATGATATTAGCAGGCCTTGTAAAGTAGGGCAATGAGACATGTACTGGGTGGTACACGTCTCAAAATGGTATAACCCACACCCTCAAAGGATATGATTCCTACTCAAGCGCACACACACACACACACGTGAGTCTAACACACGCACATTTTCACATTTGCCAGTATTGAGATTAGAACCCCTACCTATCTAGTCATGTATACTACAGTGTTACGCAGTTATCACATTCACCACAGAGCTTATAGGATTAGGATTTAACAGTGTTGCAAGGTGTCTCAGGTGATTACATCAAGAGTCCTTGTAAAGTATGGCAATGGGAAATTACTGGGTGGGAAGGGCATCAAAGTACATTACCCTACAAACATACACACACACACACATTTGCCACAACTGAGTGTACAACCCCTGCCTGTCTAGTTATCTGTACTATACAGTTACGTAGTTATTACACGCGCCATGGAGCTTATACAGATGAGTGCTATCCAAAGGTACATCTAAGGGCAATGACATCAGCAGGACTGCTAAAGTAGGGCACTGGGAAGTGTTGTGGGTGGGAAAGTCCTCAAAATACATCATCCTACAAACATACACACTTGCAAACTCTTACTTACACACACACACACACACACACACACACACACACACACACACACACACACACTTGCTAGATCTGACACTAGAACCCTTGCCTATCTAGTTATTTGTGCAATAGTGTTACGCAGTTATCGCACATACTACAGAGCTTACTGGGCTGACAACTGTCCAGAGGTGCTTATACTGTGAATGACAGCAGGACTGCTAAAGTAGGGCACTGGGTGGGAAAGTCCTAAAAATACTTCATTCTACAAACATACACATTTACAAACACTTGCATATACACATATATACACACACACACACACACACACACACACACACACACACACACACACTAGCCAGTTTTGAAAGTAGAACCCCTGCCTATCTAGTTATTTGTACTGTAGTGTTGCGCAGTTATCGCATGGGCTACAGAACTTAGGCTGACAACTGCATAAAGGTGCTTCTAAGGGGAATGACATCAGCAGGACTGCTAAAGTGGGGAATTGATTGTTGTGGGTGGGAATGGCCTAAAACTGTTTCACCTACGAACACATGCTCCCTCACTCACTCTCACACACACACACACACACACACACACACACATACACACACTCCCTCACTCTCTCACACACACTCACGTGCACACACTTACATTTGCCAGGACTGACATTAGAACCCTTACCTATCTAGTTATTTGTACTATGGTGTTACGCAGTTATCGCATGCTATCAGAGCTTATAAGGCTGATAGTTGTCCAATGGTACTTCTAAGGTGAATGACAGCAGCAGATCTTGTGAAGTAGGGCAATGGGAAGTGTACTGAGTGGAAACAGTCTCCTAATACTTAGCCCTACACAAACACACACACACACACACACACACACACACACACAGTTGATGTGATACTATAACCTCCACCTAAGTACTAATACACAATGGGGCTCACCTTTTACGCTGGCACATGTGACTTGTTATAACCGACATGCGACTGTCCACAGCAGGACTTCACTCTATGCTATTCAGGGTATCCTTGTGTGTGACTCACTCTGTGTGTGTCACACTGTGCGTCTCTCACTTCCCCACATCTGTGTGTGTATGCTTGGCGTATCTGTTGCCCATATATATGTCTGTGTAACACACGCAACTGATGCAGATAGTACCTGGTCTAAAGCAGAAATAACTGGCTCTACCCAGGGCTAGGGACAGCAGTTGCTCTCCACCCCTTCAAATGTAAATACATTCCCCAGTTAAACTTTTTGTTTTTAGTTATCAGTAAACCAAGATAAAGCTCTAGGCAGAAAAAGGTAACCCAGTAGATGCACTGGAATTGGCCACTTGTAAAATAGAGGCAAAAAGGTACTAAAACTGCCACTTTCTGTCTGCTTAAAACTAGGTATCTACCCGGAAAGGACACAGCTGAATTCAGGTCTGTAGATTTTTTTGCAGCATTTGCTGCTCAATTTCTCCTGAGTGCAACCTGCTCCACTCCCCCTCGCTCTGCTCCCCTACCCTACCCCCATTCCCACATACCCCTATTCATTTACATTTATTTCTAGCCAACCACACCCACTGCTTCTCTCATCCAGTTACAATTCCTCAGCACTCCTCACCAATTATCAACTCTTAGGACACACCTTGCACACCCCCTCTAGGTAATTAAGACCATATCCCACCTTGCTTTCACTTCCATAATCACCTCTCCTTATTCCGTCACACTTTATTCAACCAAAATACACTTATCAAACGATACACACCCACCTTATTCTTAACATACTCACTGACTTTCTACCACACCATGCTCATCCTTCATTGTGTAGTACTATTCACTCTTAGCACCTTGTCCTACCTTACATCCTATTACACAAACTTAAGTTACACTCAGCACACTTACTTCCATCACCCATATAATCCATTCAAAGTTAAACCAATTACATTTGCCATTAACCCACCTATCTACAACTACACAGCTTTAGATCTAACCCCACTCAAATGGTTCCCCAATATACTACCCTACAGGCAACCATGCAATACAATAAAATACTCAAATACCTAAAGAACAACTACTTAACGGCCATCCTACTCAGTCTTAGTGGAGACATTCACTCCAACCCCGGACCCTCACCCTTTCAGGACAACACTAACAGTGTTCAAAACCACTCTCTTAATATCCCCAGAAAAAGTAATGATCTACTCATAATAAACTTAAACATAAGAAGCATTTTAAGCAAATTACAGGAACTTCATGCAGGCCTTTCTCTGTCCTCTGACATAGTCCTTCTGACAGAAACATGGATCAAACCAGATATCCTTGATAATGAAATTCATCCCACTGGCTGTAGCATTCTCAGGCAAGATAGGAAAACAAAAAGGGGTGGCTGTATAGCCCTGCCCTTCAAAAAACATCTTACATTAGAGAGGGTTAACCTTAACCCCCCCTACTATCTCCAACTTAGAAATACTCTTGGCTAAAATAAAACTCAACCAAAATAAAAATATCGCCATCATAGGTACCTATATTCCTCCTGGCAACAACATAGACAAACATAAAACAGTCCTACAATGGTCCTCCAATAACCACCCACAAGAGACCATTATACTAGGGGACTTTAATATTAACTGGTACTCCTGCAACTCTGACCACCCTACCACCCATATCAACCTCTACGGCTTTACCCAATTAATTCAAACCACAACAAGGTTTGATAACACTACTAAAAAGGAAACTATCCTTGACTGGATTCTCACAAACTATTCCACACTTTCCTATAGTTCTGGTACCCTACCCGATTCACTCAGTGACCACCTCCCAACATACATTATATGTCAATCAGGCAAATCCTACAAAAAAAATCTACTTACCAAATTCGCAACGCCAAAAATTTCAGGCCTCAATATTTCATAATATCCATTAATCTCTGCAACTGGAAACCCCTCAAAACTTTATCCCTAGACAGTGCAGTCGACTACTTTAACACCACATTTTTAAATATCTTAAATAACATGGCTACTGTCAGGACAATACAAGCAAAATCTAATTACTCTCCTTGGCTCACTAAACAGACAGAATCACTCCTCAAAGAAATGGATAAAGCATGGCACGAATGGACCTACAAAAAAAAATCAATATTTACTCACCAGAAGCATCTCCAGCTGAGAAACAAAGCCAAAACCCAAATAAGACTTGATAAGAAGAATTACTATACTAGCTTCCAAGCTAAATACCAAAATATTCCTCAAAAATTCTGGACCACTTTAAATAAAATACTACAACCAGATCAAACTAAGAACCCTCAACCAACAGCAAGTAATCCCCTAGAATGTATTGCTACCCAGTTTAATAAATTCTTTTGACTCCATCAAAATCCTTACTAACCAAAACTCCCCATCACTGCCCATCAACCTTACCTCTCTACTAGATAATAACACATTCCCCTTAAAACCAGTCCCAACCCACTACATACACAAATACTTGCTCAGGCTAAAACCCACAACCCTGGCAGCTGACAACCTACCCTCAACATACTTAAAAATAGCAGCTGAAGCCATCTCCTATCCAGTTTCCCTACTAATTAACCATTCCATATCCGAGCAATGCATCCCCACTCTCTGGAAAATTGCTCACATCATACCCCTACACAAAGGAGGTCCCTCCACCGACTTCTCTAACAGCATCAGTCAACTTAGAAATAAAGGTGAGCTAGTATCAGCAATCTTTTTAGACTTATCAAAAGCCTTCGATACAGTGTCTCGTAACAAACTGCTGACGGCCTTGTCCAAACTGAACCCACGCTACTCAACTCTAACCTGGTTTCAGAACTACCTTATAGATTGGCAACAAGCGGTTCGGTGGAAAAAAGCTCTTTCTCCCTTATTACCAGTGACTATGGGACAGTCTCTAGGGTCTATTCTTGGCCCCCTCCTTTTTAACTTGTTTACAAATAAACTCCATAATGCTACAACTCTAACCACCCTTATACAGTACGCAGACGATTCCACTGTCATACGTTCTGCCCCAACTCTACCTGAACTATAGAATTTAACCCAAACATCCTTCAGTGCTATTGAATCATGGTTGGCAGATGCCCAGTTAATCTTGAACCTAAATAAAACTAAACTTATGCTCTTCCACTCCACTGAATTCACAATCCAATCCATTTACTTCAACATCACGTCCAGTAATAAGACTTTGATCAAACTAGTATCATCCACCCAACTTCTCGGTGGTGTTATTGATCAAAATCTGAAGTTCGACTTGCACATTGCCCAGACTGTAAAAAAAAAAGTACACAAGAAAATAGGTACCTTTTATATAGATGCAAAAACTACCTAAACACAAACTCCAGAATAACCACAGCCAGAACTCATTTTTTGTCAACTTTACTGTACGTCTCACCCACCTTTATCAACCTCTTCAAATCAGACCTAACCAAGCTAGATGCCTGCTATAATAAGATAGCTAAATTTGCCAGTAGTTGTTCTCTTAGAAGCCATCATTGTAAGGCCCTAAGACAACTATCTTGGTTAGAACTACCCCACCAACTCATCCTCTCACGACTCTCTACCGCCCACCCAATGTACTATAAACCCGATAAAACACCAGCTCTACAAGGCCTCCTTAATCCCCATATAAGTACCCGTCCACTAAGATCCACTAATAAAGCTCTTATTGAAGTAACCAGGAGGAAAAATAGGTCGGGTGACTCTCTATACTCCTGCTACATTGCTAAACTGTGGAATGCCTTACCACTTGAAATTAGAACTGTATCTAGCTTAAAAAAACTTCAAGCATCACATTAAAGCCCACCTCACCAATTCTTGGACTTGTACATGTACTGGGCATGGGTAGCCCAAACCATGGAACTAGCTGATTTTAAAATCATGACAGACATTACTGTTTTAGACTACATAATCTTCAGACAATTCCCGCTAATGCAAACCCCTCATCCTGCCAATTTTCTCAGTATGTAAGGGCAATGTTTGCAACACATTGCTATCATTATGCCTTTGTTTGTCCCACATTCATTTCTTGCCTTATCCAGATGTCTTTCTGTCAGAGGTTGGGAGGTATGGGTGTGAGTAGAGAGTGCATTCTACTATGCAGACATGTCCATTATATGTGTAGTCTATTCCACATAGCACTCTGACTTCCAGTATGTCTGTGGCAGAGCAGTAGGTGTAGCTGACATGCATAATAGTTGGGACTGCAGTTATCTGCACATGGCCTCTGTACCTAGGCCACTCCAATACAACAGCCGGGAGTAAGTGCTGGCCACATCCTGATGGTATTTAACCACACATGCACATAGCTCATTGACTCCTGCGTATTGTGGACATGCAACATGTTTTCATGTGTATTGGGACAGACCTGGCAATGTGTGCTCTGCTGCTATTTCCCTGCAAACATACATGTTACTGCATATCGGTGGGAATATGGGGGGGGTACACCTGTCAACTGTACACATTTGCACAGACTGTGCTATTTGCTTTACATTTTGGTTCCATTTAGCATAGTATTGCGCCCTGTCTTGGAGACTTGAGTCATATCACTACAGTCCAAAGGTCAGATTGTAATGGCATGCATTTGAGTTTCAGACTTCTTACTCTGCCGAGCCTTACTGCAACTGCAAGACCTGCTATGCTATCCCTGTGCAAGTCTGTAGGGGGTTTTCCATCATTGTCCCCATTTGTGGGCCTTTGCCAGACATTTCTCTATGGTTTTCTATGGCTGACTTCATGCGTGAGGCTGAGTATGGGACCCCACAAATTGACATCCATGCATGTGACCTATGACCCCGCCAGATTTTTAGCCCCCCCCCCCTTCCCAACGTATGCTGCAGTGAGAACTGGCCTACTAATGCAGCAGTCACCTAGAGGACTACTGCATTCTCTGGGGAAGCCAGTATTGGGCAGACTTTTCCTGCTGTCCCACATAGCTGTCATTTGTCTGCTACTGTTCCAGTAGGCCCACCGCATTCCCTTGCATGCATGCAGCAATACCATAGATATGCTACCAGAACATATACTAATCCATTCATTTATTGTTAAAAAGACTGACTTACCTTGTGCCTGTGGCAGTTGTGAGGACGGTGCTAGAGGGCTGCTTATGTCAGACGTACACAGTACATGGCATCCAGGAACTGGTGTAGTACCCTGGATGCAGATGCCTGTGAGACCCCATGATGTCCCCAGTAGGTCTTTGGAAAGTACCTGTAGCTAGTATTCTTAAGGCTGCACATACCTTGATATCCACTGGGATGGGTTCCCCTCTTTTTGCTCTGGGTCTGAGTTGAGGCCGGCACAGCTAGATGATTTGCTAAAGTATGTCTCTGTCCACCCTAATGCACTCTGCTATCTCCAGATCATGTAGCCCCTAGTAGGCTACCCTGGGTCTGAACACTCTTCTCCTCCTCCTCAGTCTGGGCCAGTTGTCAGCATTATCCTCCTCACCACCCTCAGCCTCTAGCACATACTGATGTATCAAAGCAACAGCAACCCCTAACATTTTTTCAGTTACAATTCCCCTACATGTGTATACCAGTGGTGCAGAGTTTGTGGGAAAAAACAGACTGACAGATATTTGCATAGTTTATGCTGTTATGTTGCAGATGCTGCCTGTATGATTGGCTTACTATGATGCATTCCACCTGCCAGCTATGTTATTTGTACTTGATTGCTTTAATTCTGCTATTTCCCTTTTTGTTTTTCTTTTCTTCCTTTCCCATTTTCGCCCCTTTTAAGCCCTGAGGCATGCTGCGCAAACCCGGTGCCCAAATGTAAACAGTTTTGCTATTTTTGTTGTTGTTTTTTAGACCCATTGCACACCACGCAAACCCGTTTAGGTATAGTAAACACTTTTCAGTAGAAATGGCCCTCCGCTGGACATGAACATGCTCTTCATTTCATGGAATAAGTCAATACAGCCTCAGACACACCCCCTTGCTTAGCTAATCTCAGATGAGAGCCATGGAGCTCCAGTGTGCTTACACCAAGCATGACGCATCTCCTTTTCATGTCAGCTGCTTCTCCTGCTTACACCATTGCCTTATAGCTCCTACATGGTTAGGTGCAGCCAGAGAATGGTCTCCCCTTTAGTAATTCAGTAAAATTTGCTCATTTGCATACCCAACTGCCTTAGTCCCTGGTTACACCACAGCCTTCCTCCTTAGCAACCAGTGTTACCTGTTATTGTTTTGATTCTGCGTGCCATAGACTATAATGGCAAAATGCAGATTTCACTTAAAATTAACTTTTTTTTTTTTTTCGGCACAGTCCCGTTTGCCCTATGCTTAAATGGCCAAAGTCGGACAAAAAGAAATAAACTTTGATTTTTATAATTTTGCAGCACTTTTCCATCATGCCAATGCTATATATTTGGCCATTGGCATGCCTAAGGATTATAATACACGCTTTACTTTGAGCTGTCATGCCTCCATTTTGATTTTTGCAGAAATGTAGTCGGCTAGTAGCAAAATACATTTCTGCACTGGACACTGTTCTTGCACGGATGCCTGCCTGCCTACTGAATCGCTAATTCACTTCATTTGCATGGTTTTCACCAGCAAATGAGGTAATTAGCATTATTCAATGGTGTCTATGCAAGAATAGTGCTGGCAGGCTCATGCACGCTCCCAGCCTTGTTTACTGGATCGCTCAGTGGCCATATTCCGTGCAGGAGCTGCTACACTATTCCTGCATGGAGAAAACAGATTATTGAATCCCGGGGATAATTATTGCATTGTAATCCCACATTAAGTATCTATTTTTATTACTGTTGTTTTCTATTTCCCAAATCCTGTTTCTGCTTCATTTCCAACGTACTCTCAATTCTTCTAGTCAACTCTTGTGCTCCCTTCCTTCTCTTCAACTTTTTCTGTTGAAATACTGGAAAAGGTTTCACAGGTACAGTTTCTCTGTGGTCTTTATTACCAGAAGAACAAGAAGCAGAATCTCCTGCCGTTTCACAGCTCACTTTTTGTTGGACAAACTTTTGTATTTCCTCCTTAGCATGTACTTCGTCAAAAAATGATTTTTGTCCCTCCAGGGAAGAATACTGTAAAGACAGCTGGATACAGTAGTTTGAAGCTCACACCTGCATCTCGACATTCCCTGAATAGTGGAATTAATTTACTCCTCTTCTGCTGGTGTACAATGAGTAGTCATTCTCCACAAACACTCTGCTGTCTCCCACTTTTAGTATTTTGTCCTTCTGCCACATTTTTGTCAGAATCAACTCCTTCTGCTGGTAAGATTACATCTTTACTGTTAAAGGTCTTGGTTGGTTTCTTATAACTAGGTTTGGAGCATACACACAATGTGCCCTTTCAGCTAACCACTCCTGCTGTGGAATACCAGTCCAGTTGCTTATTTGTGCTTAATAAAACTAATGCAGTGTGTTCCTACCTGCTTCTGTGTTATATCTGAAAGTCTCAGATGTTCTTCATGTTTCACTGTTGTAGTCATTACATTTGGGTAATCTGCTGGAAGGTTGCCCTCAGTCGGCCTGATTAACAAAGTCTTGGGTCCTGCGTCGGTTGCTGTCTCTTCTTCCATGACGTCAGGTCTTCAGGGGTATAAAACATGCATCCGATGCCGTTACATCAGTCTTTTTTGCCGTGCGGTGCCTGAAGCAGAAGCAGTTCACAAGTGCCGGTCGGCCGACTCCTGAAATTTTCATTTTTGAGTTTCAGAACCGAAGTCTTCAACTTAAAGCTAAGTACCTCATTGGGGAAACTTTTTCTTGCTCCTTACCGATGTTAGTAAAAATTAACAATTGTATTACTTGTGGAAAGCAAATACTTAATAAAGATTTTCATTTGTACTGTATTCCTTGCCTAGGCCCTGGCTACGACGTACGTCGCTGTCGGTTTTGTGCTTTATTTAATCAGCGCGCTCTAGTTTCATAGGTTGGTACTAGGCTATCTGCCCGAAGGCATTTATAAGCCTAGCCAGAATGTGTTTGCTTTCGCCACCCCCTTAGATTAGTTCCCTGTGCCTCTGTCCAGCAGAGCCACTGAAGTGATCCCCGAGGTAAACTTTCCGTTTCCCATCCACTCGTCAAGGTTTCTTTTGAAGAGTGTTAGCGAGGAGCTCTGCCTAATGTAGATTGGGATCTTGTTCCAAAGCATGGGAAGTCTCTGGGACAGGAATCTATCCCTCCAGGACGTCCTATTTATTTTTGTACCGTCGTCGTTACATTTTTGCCTCTAAATATTTCAGTTCCCGGTTTAATTATCCAGAAATGTCGGTTAGCCATCCGACTACCTGGATTCCAAAAAATCGCAAAGATAAAGACAGAGACAGGCCGCCGAGGTCAAAAACTGCCGACGCCGCTTCTAAGCCAGTCGCCAGTTCGCTGGTACTCAGTGAGGCGCTTTCGCAGCCCCCGATTTGCAGGCCTCTACTGAGACCCATTCAGAGTCCAGTATGCCACGAGATACTTCAACTATGGAACTTGCAGATGTCTCTACCTTGGATGGGTCCAGAGGTGCTGTGCAGGCACCGGCTTCTGAGGGTGTATTCAGGCCTACAGACCTGCATAATTAAATCGACACCGCCTTCATTACTAAGGCCTAAATCTCGATCCATGTCTAAAAAAGACACCCAGGCACATGCTCAGGCCCCTATGCTTAAAAAACAAATGATAAAAATGGCTGAAGATCTAATTACTCTAATCAGGGGTAGTCAACCCCCCCCCCCCAAGAGGCCTAGGGCTGAGCTTGATTATGAATCTTCTGATCAGGATTTTGTTTCTTCTGACTCTTCTGATGACCTGGATTTGTCCATACCTACTTATGAGGATTCTGATGCAGAGGATTCCATTTCCTCTGCTTCCCTCCTGAGGATTTTTCTTTTGGAGAAACTTTACATACTTTAAGGGAGCATTTCCACTGGGAAAGCCAGGAATTTTCTCCTTCTACCTCAGCATAGGCCTTTAGCTATACCTCCTGTAGTAAACATTGTTGATTATGTGTTCTCGGAATCCAGTTTGGCCCCTGATTCCCTGCCTCCGGCTCCTAGTAAACCTGACAGATACTACAGGGTTCCTGAGTCCCACAAGTTTCTTTTCAAAAATCCTGTTGCAGGTCCAGAGACTATTTCTCAGGGGCCAAAGGGCATTAAGGCTTCTACTGCTAAAAATCCTACCCCTTCTGATAGACTCCAGGGCGCTGGATAGATGGGGTACCTCTGCGACCTTGGCAATCAGAGCTTTAAACTGCCAATTTCATATGTTAAAATATCAACAGCATATTATTGGACTGCTTAAACATAAAATTATGTTGATTCCTGACTGTGTGGAAAATAAAGATTTACAGGATTTAATGCATTCTGCTGAACAAGTTGGAAAACATACTTTGCAATCTGGTTTTGATTCTTTAGAGGCCTCTTGCAGGGCTGCTGTTACTGGGTCTGTGCTTAGAAGGCATGCTTGGCTTAAGGAGCAATCTTTACCTGATCATGTTAAAGCTAAATTGTTGGATGCTCCTTTAAATCAGGACTGCCTGTTTGGCAATAAGGCTGAAGAAGTTCTTAAAAAGATGGAAGATCAAGCTAAATCTAAGCAAGCTGTTAAAGATTTTTTACAAGTACAACCTCCAGGATTTAGTAGGCACTGGCCTACTAAGAATTGGTAATTTCCAGTCCCTTCCAGGTCCTCTCAAGCCAAACCAAGACGCAGCAAAAACACCAGTTTCAGTCCCAGGGGACTCTCAGAACTAAGCAGTGGGGGGGCCTCCACTTCCAAATCTGGAAATAAGACACACCCCTCTGGTAAACAGTCTCAATGACTTCCTTTTAAAATTCCCAAGCACTTATCTTTTGACCGCCCCTTTTGGGGGGAAAGATTGCTCTTCATGCAAAGAACTGGGAACTCATAACCCAGGACAAATGGGTTTTAAATATAGTGTCCCAGGGATACAGATTTCATTTCCACACGTTTCCAACACCAAACAGGTGGCCAGACCTGCCCCCAAATCAGTGGACAGAGGCTCAAAAACAAGTACTTTCCCTCTTAAGCATGGGGGCTGTTCAACTGGTACCAGAAGAGGAAAAGGGACAAGGTTTCTATTCCAGGCTTTTTCTGGTACCCAGAAAAGACAAATCATGGCGTCCAATCCTGGACCTGTCTACTCTAAACACCTTTCTGGAGATTCCAAAATTCAAGATGCTGACTCTTCACTAATTACTTCCTGTGCTAGGCAAAGACGCCTGGTTGGCAACCCTAGATTTAAAAGAAGCATACCTGCACATCCCAGTCAGGGAATCTTGCAGAAGATACCTACGCTTCAAAGCAGGCTACTTGCATTATCAGTTCTCTGCACAGCCCTTTGATTTGTCTACTGCACCCAGGGTATTCACGAAGTGCCTGACTCCAGTTATTGCTTTTTGCAGGCAAAGAAATATTCAAATATATCCATACCTGGACGATTGTCTAATTCAGGCAGAAAACCAGAGCATACTTTTAAATCATCAGGCATTTGTAAAAAGGGTTCTAACTTGTCTGGGGTACACCATAAACGAAAAGAAATCACAACTGGTACCCTGTTAACAGATTACATTCCTGGGTGCAAGCTTGAATACAACTGCCCAGATGGCTTTCCTCATGCCAGAGAAGCAAATTCATTTGGTAACTTATTCAAACAAGTGGCCACAGAAACCCTGCTATCTGCAAGACAAATACTGCAAGCCTTGGGATTCATGGCCCCCCGCATTCTTCTAATTCCATATGCAAGACTGCATATGAGGAAATTACAGTGGTATCTAAAAAGTCTATGGAGTCAACATTGCCACAGCCTGGAAACAATGATTCCTATCATACCTTGCCTACGCCTGGAGTTCCTATGGTGGGCAGAGGCCTGCCACCTAAACAAGGGACTACCATTCACACTACCCCCTGCCACCCAAACCCCAACTATAGATGCATCAGACTATACATGGGGGGGCTCACCTGGCAGCGATGTGCATTCAGGGCAAATGGAACCCAAATCAAATGCACCTACATATCAATCAAAAAGAAATGTTAGCTGTACAGAATGCTGTGACAGCCTTCAAGGACTACATTCTTCCAGGACAGCTAATGGTAAAGACAGACAACACCACAGTTATGTGGTACATAAACAGGGGGGTAAACATTCCTACCCCCTCTCCAGACTAGCCATGGTATTGTGGAACACAGCCTTGAGCAACCAAGTGCACCTACAAGCTCAATTCCTGCCAGGAAAATTGAATACACTGGCAGAGGGACTAAGCAGAAACCTCATGGAACCACACTAGTGGAAACTGGAACCAAGGATTTTCAACATGTTGACAAGCGAATGGGGGAGCCCAGACATAGATCTATTTGCATCCCCCCAGAACTACCAGTTGAACAAGCTTTGCACAAGGACTCCCCACAAACAAGCCTGGAAAGTGGATGCTCTGTCCTTCAGCTGGAAAAACCTATCAGTCTACACCTTCCTCCCCCACTGCCGCTGCTCTCAAGTTCTACTAAAAGTCAAACGGGACAAACCAAGGATGATTTTGATTGCTCCAGACTGGCCGCACAAACACTGGTACCCCCTCCTGCGCAGTGTGTCGCAGTTATCTCCATGGCACCTGCCTCAGATCCCTTCCCTGCTGTCTCAGCAGAACCAAATTCTGCACCCTCAGCTTCCAACATTGAACCTTGCAGCCTGGCTAATCACTTAAATTCACCCTTATCCCTCAGCAAACCTGTGATGGGTGTAATCTTGGAGGCAAGGAGACCTATTACTAGAAAATCTTATGCTGACAAATGGAAAAGATTCTGTGCATGGAACCAATCTTTAGGGATGAGCACAGCAGCGCCCAATTTACCTCAGATTTTGCAATACTTAACTGAGATGCTTCACAAGTGCCTGTCTTTTTCCTCCATTAAAATCCACGCCTCAGCTATTTCAGCTCATTATAACACAGAACCTCCCCTCTTCTCTCATCCTCTGCTCAAGCAGTATCTCAGAGGGGCAAAAAACTTGAGACCACCCAGGAGAGCTCCAACCCCTGCCTGGGAAACTCACTCTACCTCCTCTCGAGCCAGCTGCTACTGCAGACTTAAAATTTCTTTCTTGGAAAACAGCCTTCCTTTTAGCAATCACTTCAGCTAGAAGGATATCTGAATAACAGGCCCTTATGGCAGTGGAGCCTTTCATCATCTTTCATGCAGACAGGGTATCTCTCAGGACCAGTCCATCCTTCATGCCCAAGGTGGTTTTCATTGTGGCTCTTAATCAGTCCATTCATTTGCCAACCTTCTTTCCCAATCCACAGAACAAAGGGGAACGGATTCTGCATGCCATGGATGTGCAAAAACAAGTTAGATTCTGCTTGGACAGGACTAAACCTCAAAGAAAATCTGAACAACTGCTGGTTGCATTTGCTGCAGGGGCAGAGGGGAAGGCTATTTCAAAACAAACCATTTCTAAATGGATAAGCCATTGCATTCATTTCTGCTATAAGCACCATGGAAAACCTATCCCCCAGGGCATCAGATCTCACTCCACCAGGGCTGCATCTACTTCTGCAGCCTTTCTCAGGGGTGTTCCTACCAGGGACAGCCTAGAAGCTGCTACCTGGAGCTCTGTACATACTTTCACCAAGCATTATCATTTACCAATTTTCTCTAAATCCAGAACTGGCTTTGCCACTGCTGTCTTGCAGGGCCTTATAGCTGGCCCTAATGCTGTATAAACTCCTCCTCCCAACCATAGCTTTGGGAATCTACCTAAATGTAATGACTGCAACAGTGAAACACGAAGAACATAGTGCAGTTGTGTACACTTACCATAAATGTAGATGTTCCAGTGTATTCACTGTTGCAGTTCTGGTTACCCTCCTTCCAGCCCCTTAACTTTTTCTGGCTGTACCTCTACTTTCCTTTGCTATGCTTAAAAGCCTTTTTGGTGTATTTGCTTTTTGTTGGAGGTATACTTTTGTGTTTTTATGTTTATTTGCTCCCCATTAGTGGGCACCTGACATCTGGGGCAAGAAAAACTGATGTAATGGCATCGGCTGCATGTTTTATACCCTTGACTACCTGACGTCATAGAAGAAGGGACAGCAACCGACACAGGACCCAAGACTTTGTTAATCAGGCTGACTGAGGGCAACCTGCCAGCAGATTACCCAAATGTAATGACTGCAACAGTGAATACACCCAAACATCTACATTTATGGTAAGTGTACACAACTGTACTTTTTTCCCTACATGCTCTGTACTCTAATTCTCTTATTTTTTGAAACATCTCTTCCTGAGCAGTCTCATATTCAGCCAGACTTTTCTTCATTTCAACCTGTGATTTTTGCAACTTTTTCATCTCATCTGAGTATCTGTTTAAAGCTTCTTCCTTTTTTTCCTGCCTTTTGTTGTTTGTGTTGATATAATGTATCAGTGTTTTGTTTATTTTAACCAGGTCTGTATGCAGTTGTCTTATATCCTCCTTTAGGTTACAGAAAGTCATGTCTGAAGGTTGCATTGCTTTCTGCTGAACAGCTACAGAACCCTCACTAGTCAGCATTTCTTCCTCACTTTTTGTAGCTGAATTTTTCCAGGTCTTCTGTATTTCTTTATTCCTGGCATCCAGGCAGTGGTCTTACTAACCAGTTACTGAAATTTACCCATAAACAAGTCTGGTAGCCTTCTCTGCTGAGTTTCTGTTTTCACACTTGGAGAGCTAGAAACAAGCTGTTACTCAGTGTGCAGCTGTCTTGGAAGTCCCCTTTATCTTGTTTGTTGTGTTATTTGAATTCAGGGGGAGTTTGCAAGTAGTGTCTGCTCACTTGAGCTGGAGGATATACAGCAGGCAGGTATTTGCAGAAAGGAGAGCTCAAGCTTATAGGAGATTGTTGCCATCATCAGAGTGCACCAAAGGCACTAGTCCTGTTGTTCCATCGTTCAGGTATTAACCAGAAAAGTGTAACTTTGTGGTAAGTACATAACTCACATTTAAAAAAACTTCAAGGTTTTCAGCATGTGGCAGAGGCAGTGGTGCTGATGGCTGTGGGAGCCAGTCATTATCCTCTTAAGAGTGTCAACGAGATAGTTTTAGTTGTTCTGACTCACAAAGGGGATAAAATCTCCAAAATTGACCAGAAAAAAAATTGTGGATCTCTTTGCAATTTGCTTACTGTTTATCATCTTTTCTAATGTGACTTAGCCTATTTGCATTGTATTTCAGACTTTTTACTGTAGCCTATTTATCTTTATTTTTTATTTCCTACATGTCATTACAATTGCCCAGGTGGCATTTTACTTTTGTATTTTTTCCTTTTTTTATATATAAAACTTCTTTATTAAAGGATCCTGGAGGAAAACTATTAGTGCAGTGTCATTCTTAGTGAGCCCAGATCATTTCTTTAAGAAAGTCACAGCTTTCAGCACCAACATGCTCATTGCACGTGCCTAGCTGCAGCTCAAGACTGCATTTCTTTTATTGTTCCCATAATGGCAGCCATTGAGAAAAAAAAATGCAGCAATGTTTTGTTTGCCTGTTGTCAAGGAAAGTCTAACTGGGTGTGATCCATTTTCAGCAGAGGCATAGAGAGAAAAGCTCCATTACATAAAGTTTGTAATTAAGGGTTTCATTGTTAAGAACAATATTGTTTTCATTCCAATTATACAGAATAAATATTTACATTCATTAATTACAGTAGAATATAAGGTTGATAGACTGGGTCATATGCAGATTAATAAAAGACAAGTTTGTGTAGCTTGATTTGGAAAATACTTATTTGTAACAGATTTTATACAAGCAGCTAAGATCTTTACATTTAAGGTAAGATATTGATTGATGGATGATACTAATAATGTGAGAGAGAGGGAGAAATATATGTCTCAATATTGTGCATGAGAGTTAGTCAAAGGGTTGTAGAAGTTTCATAGACAAAATAAGATGAGGAGAGATTGTCAAAATGTGCTTGAGAAATAGTGTAGGAAGGGGTTTTAGCGAGAGATTGAAAAGTTGACATTCAAAGAGTGAAATGAGATGAGTAAATGTCAGAGTAGTAAAAAAAATAAAAAAAAAGTGTGTGTATATATATATACATACACACACACATATATATATATATATATATATATATATATATATATATATATACACACAGACACACACGTATGTATAAAGGATGGGGGGGGTCATCTTGGACAAGGAGGTAGAAGGATTTGAGAAGATTAGGGAAGAGTATGAGGTCATGGGAGAAATTGCCAGTCTGGAGATGAGCAAGTACATAACTAGGAATGATTTAGCTGTTGTTCGAACTGTTTTGAAGCAAGTTTGAAGCTTGTCTATAATATTTAATTTTGTGGCGATAGCATTCCACAGTTTGAAAACATAGCTGGAGTATAGTGAGCCTTCTGATGATTTGTTAGATTTAGTGGAACTTGGGAGGAATTGTTTGGTAAACTAAAGATCCCTTGCAGGAGAACAAGACAGTAGTGTATTTTTCAATACTGTGCATTTTTCAGGTGAATGGATTCATTTATACGAAGTAAATGCCTGAGAGAATGTGAGGTAGTTTAGTTCTAGCAAGTTTATTTTTTAATTCTCACACTTTGAAGAAAATTACCCCTTTCATTGAAATTATGAAACTATATACCCACACTCTTACCTGTAAAAAATAAAATCACACTCTGCTGATAGAGGAAAAGTGTGTGGGTGGATTCCACAGAGACAGGGAAAATACTAGATAGGAAACTGTCTTTATGGGTGCAGAAATATATTCCCTGCCACTGCACTTCCAAATGGATTTGAAATTTAAGTCACTTGTATCAACCATAAAGGGAAGCACCAAACTCAAGATTCAACTAAGCAGAAAAATCTTTTATTATACACTGTTGCTGGAGAGCAGTTCAATCTGTTTGGATCTGCCAGAACAAAGGAAAGGCTTTAATATTTATAAAAAAAGTACATTTTGTAATTAAATTAGATATCACCCGATCATTAGTAATAACTCTATGAAAAAAAAACTAAATATAATACATTTTCAGATCTTGTATCACATCCTGTGGTTATGAAAAGAAACAAGTTTCATTTAAATTGGATTAAGCTCACAATGATTAAAGGACTACTGTGTCAGCTTAAAGAAACAGTCAAGCATATATGGTAGACTCCATTTTAAATAATTTTGAATTGCAACCCAAGTCCATTTTGGATAATAAACATATTTTTCCGTTATTGTGAGCAAAGTAAAAAAAAAAAAAAAATGAGCACTGTACATCTTCCATCTTGGTGCTTCTTGACCGTACAATGACTGTATGCAAGCTGTAGCAGCCTTATTTGCAAACCTCTGAAGTTTGATTGTAAAGAAAGTTAAGGAAATTATGAATATGCTCCATGCCTCACCACAAGCTATACTGACCTTCATTGCACAGTTCGGAGCCAGGCCAGTTTTAGTTTAGATGGAGCCCCAGGGCAGAGGTTGAGGATGGGGCCTTTCTACTAAGTCAATATCCAGTTGTACAGCCAGGTGTATGGGGGTGCCTGTCCCTTACAAACTCTTAGATTCCAAATTATGTCCCGACTGAAATCACTGTTAAAGTATTCCTGACGTATGGGTTGTCATCACTGATGTCCATCTAGGGTACCAAAGCTTTATTTTCCCTATGTCATATGTCCAACACATGACCTCAGCTTCTATGTGTTTGGATATATAGACAGAAGAATGAGTGTGGATTCCTATGGAGGCAAAAATCTAGTGCCTCTTCCCCTGTCCTCAGTCCCATTACTCCTTTTGCCCCAATGACTGTCACTTTTCCTGGCCAGGTGGGAAGTGGGTCCTGTCCATCATCAAGGACGGTTATGCCATGTCCTGGGAAAATATTCCTCCTCTGAAAGGCATGCCACAAGCTGTTCACAACCAATTGTCCTTTCTTGCCCCAGTTATTCAAGACCTCTTGAATCAGGGCACCATCAGTCAAGTCTCAAAGGACTTCATGGGAAAAGATTTTACCCTATCCTAGACATGTCTCTCCTAAACACTTGAAGGTACCATCTTTCAAAGTGCTGTTTCTTCAAGCTTTCGTAGTGTCACTAGATTTGAAGGACGCCAACTTACACATACTCATTTATCCTTCTTGCAGGAGATTCCGCAGGTTTTTCTCTGGTTTCTTGCATTTTCAAATTAGTGCGCTGCCTTTTGGTATTTCCACAGCTCCAAGGGTGTTCACAGAACGTCTCCAGTAGTAGCTTTCTGTCGCACTAAGGGAATCCAAATTTTCCCCTACCTGGACGACCTGTTTATTCCAGGCTCTCTCTCCCAGAATTCTTTTCAGCATCTACACTTCATCCTCCAACTCCTGACAGATCTGGGTTTCACTATAAATTACTAAAAATCCCACATGGCCATTACACAGGACCTGGTTTTCCTGGTCTACAGACTGGACACAAAATGCATGGCTTCCTCCCTCAGGAGAAAGTTTACAGTCTGTCCAATTGTTTTCCAGCATCTCTCTTCTTCAACCCATTGCTCAGCAAGAGAGATAAGAGCTTTGAGATTTATGGTAGACACCATCCCTATGCTCCCCCTGGCCAAACTTCACATGAGGAAAATCCACTGGTACCTGAAATCTTTGTGGTCCCAGCATTGTTACCCCTTGGACATCCTGATTCCCTTCCTCCCTTGTCTCATAAAGTAGCTGCTCTGGTTGAAGGGTTGGGTCATACTCAACCCAGGATGGCCATTCATGCCACCTCCTACTCTTCAATAGATTCATGTAGATGCCTCTGACAAGGAGTGGGAGGAATGGACAGGATCACACCGAGTGCAGGGAAAATGGTAACCCAAGTTCCTGAAGAAACATATCATTCTGAAGGAAATGAGGGCTCTTTTACAAGCTCTTCAGACCTTTGCCCACATTTGGAAAAATGGGCCACTCCTAGTCTACACAGACAATGCCTTAACCATGTTGTATATAATCAGGAAGGAACTAGGTCTTACCGGTTGTGCATATTAGCACAGGAGGCATGGAACTTTGACAGATGAACAATTGTGCTGACAACCACATAGATCCCTTCTTGGGTCAGTCTGATAGTATACTCACTAAGCTGCTTCCTGGAGGATCCCCCACAAATGGATGCTAAACAGACAGGTTTTCCTGATGTTCACCTTTCAGTGAGATACTCCTCAGACCTGTTTGGTTGGTGATGCAGTCATCAGCTTCCCCAGTTCTGCACCAGGGATCCTTGACCCACAGTCTGGAGGACAGATCCCTGTCGACTGGAAGGAAAAAGTAACTTCCTCTATGCTTTTCCTCTTCTGCCTCTACCAAAATCCTTCTCAAGGCACAAAAGGAAGCACTAAAACCCTCTTTACTTGACACCCTGTTGGCTGAGACATCATTGGTTTCCCTGCTTTTTCACCTGGTAAAGGGAAATTACAGGAACATATCTCTACAACCAGATCTAATAACTCAAAAAGATTGCTACTCCATCCAAATCTTCTCTCACTCAACTTGACCCTGTGGATGATAGGATTTTCATTCCTCAAAGATGTATCTTCCCTAAAGAGGTTGCTCAAGTCCTACAAGATACTAGGAGACTCTTTAATAGAAAATCTTACACAGCTAAATGGAAACGTTTTCCTATTGGTGCTGCATATAGTCCGGACCTATTCTTATTACATGTTCCTGCTGTACTGCAATTTCTCTGCAAACAACTGTGATTAGGTTTGACCTACTCTTCTATAAAAATTCACCTATTATCTATCAATGCCTACCTCCCTCGTAGCCCTCCACTTATGGCTAGGGTGGAATTCAGGATTTTCCTCAGGGGAGTCCTGCATCTTAACCCATAACCCAAACCCATCTCTCCCCTTGAGATCTTTTTTCCAAAATAAAATAGCTTACACTACCTCCTTTTTAAGCAGCATCTTCCACTTCTCTAAAATTCTTTACTTGGAAAACTGTCTTCTCTTGGCTGTCACGTATGCTAGGAGAGATTCGGAATTACTAGCTCTCGTGCCCATTCCCCCTTTTCTTATTTTTTCAAGGATAGGGTGACTTTCAGGGCTAATCCATCCTTCATGCTTAAGGTAGTGAATGAGCTGTCCCTCAGTCAGGTTTTTCACCTACCCACTTTCTTTTCCAGTCCTCCTAACAGGTGGGAAAAAATCTTACATTTTCTGAACATTTACAGCAACTCAGATTTATCTGGACAAAACTAAATCCTTCAGAAGGACTTATCAGCTGCACCTTTTATGAGCCATGCTCTGGGCCAGCCAGTTTTTCTGAGCAAACTATTGCATCTTGGTTCTCTAATTCTACCTCTTTCTGTTACTCTAACTGTGATAAGATCTTACCTTCTTGCTTGAGAGTACATTCCACTAGTGCAGTGGCTGCTTCAGGGGCTTTTCATAAAGGAGTAGATTCCAGGTCTGTCTTGGAGGCTACCACTTGGTCCTCAATAAACACATTTACCAAACACAACAAAATTGATGTTTTTTCTTTAATAGGTCAGTCATGTCTGGACTGCTGGACAACTCTTCTACTTGGTAGCCAACCACCCCTCCTTCCTCTTTCAGCTCTGGGAATCGCCTATATGTCAGGAATATTGCAACAGTCATTTCAGCCAATACATAAGATAGTTGTGTAAGAACTTTCCATAATAGTAGATGTCCTACTGATCACTGTTGCAGTATTACATCCCACCCTCCATCTCTTCTTCTCTACCTCACTTCAACTTTAGTTTACTTCTTCCCCATAGCTTTAACCTCTGCTATGTTACATGGGACTGGGGGAATTTTTTTAACTACTTAATTAAATCTCCACCTCTCCTAGCTGACCAGTCTCTTTGTCTCCCAATGTCTTAGTAGTATTCAAGCCACTGGACTGGAGATGGTCTGAGGATCTGTACTTGTACATCCATCTATATATCCCACTGTGTAGGAGCTGAGTTTTTTTGTTGGACTTAGGACCTTGAGGAGGTAGAGTTTAGGTGACAACCCATAAGTTATGTGAATATTGCAAAAGTGATTAGTAGGACCTCTACTGTTACAGTAATTTTTTTCACAGTTGTTTCTGTGTTGTATTTTATGCTTTATTTTTGAAAACTAAGTACTTGTTAACTGTTCTCTTTTTACTGGTACCAAGAATACTTGCCTGCCAGTATTGTACGTGTCCACAGTTAAAATGTGTGATATTTTGTCTCATTGACACAACCTTACACCATCTTTTCATGAAAAACTGCCTGTTAGCCTGTGAAGCTACTTGCCGATTTTAGAGGAAACCAGAGCACATGGTTAAAACATGAACACAGACAGGGATTATGTGCATGCTTTACACAAATGGAGCCACAGCCAAGAACTGTACCAGAGAACCAAGTTCTATGAGATAGCAACACTGTTGTTTGTGCTACTGTGCCAAAGTTCAATTGCTTTTCACACATACTGACAAAACCAGCAAAGACAGACTTTTACTGTATACATTGCTGCTGTAGTCTGACTGTGATGGAATTTGAAAGAGAATATGACCATCTTGTTATTGTTAATATACTGGAATACCACTGTCCCCCAGGTATATACAGATACATACGTTGTAATAATGATAGTTTTGCACTTGATTTTGGCAAACACAATATAGTGTGTAACATTCTTCCTGCCAAAGCAAATTAGTTATTGTTTAACAGTAGTGTAACAGCAGTGTTAAGTCACTTCAGTCCACAAATACAGTCCACAAAAGCGTTGCACTAGGAAAGACACAGGCAGGTAAAATATGCTGCAGTTTATTCCACCAGTAAACAAGGATAAGCGCTTTCACAGAAAATAAAAAAAAACTCTGCTTCATCTGATCCATATTATTCACAACAGAAGCAGCTTAAATACTACATACCCCACCAATCATGATTCAAATTGACTCACACACCCTTTGTCATTTAAAGGTACAAATACATGCAGCCAAAAACATATTGTAATAAGCATTCATATGTAACAAAAACATTTAAAATATTCACCTAAACAACCTATGTGGTTTCAGTACAGGTTTAAGATGGTCATTCTCATTTAGTCCCAGCCCTTTATGTGCTTGCATCCTAACAATCCTCTCAAGTTCCACAGTCTCTGTACGATTCCAGATGTCACCCATTCTCAGAGTTTCAAAAACCCTATCAATGACTCTAAACTTGAACTTATAGCTGCCTTCTCCACTACATGTTTCGCTAGAGCATTTGACATGTACTTGATATTAATGGAATAAAGGTGTTCACTTATATGCTCCTTAAACTTCCGATTGCTCTTCTCCACATAGAATGAAGAACATGTGACACAGTGCGCTAAGTAAATAACATCTTTAGTGTCACAACTAGCAAAGACTTTAAAATAAAATCTCCTGCCATTATCAGGGTTCACAAAAACATTATCTGTCTCAATATATGTGCAATATTTACATCCTCCACATGGAAATGTGCCATTTCTTTCACTTCCATTTCTACTCTCCTTAACTCAATCAGGATAGCAAAGGAGCCGCTTAAGATTCTTTTTATTTTTAAACACAAAGGCAGGTTCATCACCCACAATAGTCCTAATTTTCTCATCCATTAACAGGACTGGCCAATGCTTCTTAATAACAGCAGTAACATCATTCACGTTACTGCAGTATGTTATTGGTAAGCTGAAGCATCTAAATGGTTCCTCGTTCTGTTCTAAATTCTTTTCCCCTATATTTCCTAGAAAGGTATGGTCACCCTCTATCAGATCTAAGGTGAAAACTAACATGAAGTCCAACTTCCACATCCCTGCTTTTATATCCCCTCTCCTTAAAGTTATGTACTAAAACAGTCAGATCATCCTGAAACCCAGAAACTTCAGCATTAAGTCTAAATGCTCGCATGCCCTGTCCCTTAATATTACGAAATACATATGAGGGGTGCATACTAGTCCTATGTAGGAGGGAATTCCTATAACACACCTTCCTATGTAACATGGTGTCAAATGTCATATCTGGTAGTCGTAACAACCTTCATGTCCAGGAACTCTATCTCATCGGGTGAATATTTGATCAAAAATTTCAAAAAGAAAGTGGTACTATGTATGTAATCCAGAAAGCAAAGTAACTCCTCTTCATCTCCCAACCACAGCATATAAATGTCATCAACAAACCTGTTATATAGGCTTATATACTTAAAGAATCTATTTCTTCCATTCAACACATGATCATTCTCCCATTGGGCCATGACCATACTGGCGTAGCTATGGGAACAAGATGTGCCCATAGCTACATCAGAGGTCTGAACACAATAGGCTCCATCAAACAGCAAAACATTTTTTTTTGAGAATTACCTCAAGAAAGAGGCAAATCAAATTGATCAATTTACCATCTTACCCACTGTGTTGCTTCAGGTATTCACCAACCAACTCTATGCCATCCCTATTTGAGATGACAGTGAAGAGTGAATTTTCTTGCATGGTAAACTATTAGGTCTGCTCACAATAGGCTCCATCAAACAGCAAAACATTTTTTTTTGAGAATTACCTCAAGAAAGAGGCAAATCAAATTGATCAATTTACCATTGTACCCACTGTGTTGCTTCAGGTATTCACCAACCAACTCTATGCCATCCCTATTTGAGATGACAGTGAAGAGTGAATTTTCATCCATGGTAAACTGTTTCGAATCTCTCAACACTACTGTGGCACCATCTAGCACTGGTCTCAATAGCTTCTCAACAAACATAGAAAAGAACGCCGTCACCCACCACCCACTACTGTGGGTCTAAAGGGGGGGGGGGTGTAGAGTCCTTATGTATCTTAGGTAACTCATGTAAAGTAGGCACACAGGGATATTTAATAGTCAAATAACTAGCTAAATCTGCTGAAATAGATTCGCCCATAAGACAGTCTTGTATAACACAATGTACTTGAGAAATCATGTGCTGGATTTCCCTTGATGTAATTTTAGCATATACAGTAACATCACTCAACATAGTAGAAATATAATTAAAGTAAAAATCCCTATCCATGACTACAATAGCACCCCCCCCCCCTTATCTGCGGGGCGGAAAACAATACCATCATCTGTACGTACTCTATCCAGAGCTATACGCTCATCCTGGGACACATTATTAAAATATGATATCCACCATGTCCATCAGAGATCTGTTGTAAATCATGTTCGCATAGTCTCATAAAAGCTTCCACCAAAGGGTGATTTGGTGGTACAAACGTGCTTGGTTTTCTAAAAGCAGAGTCAATCCGATTATTACCATTACCATCATTATAAATCAATTTCAGCATCAAATTTCTCCCAAAAAACCCTTAAGTCAACAACAGTACCTGCCACATCAGCTTTACCAGCAGGTATGAATGATAATCCCCTGCTCAATACAGACTTCTCAGAGTCTGATAATGTTCTGTGTGACATATTATATATCAAGGGCTCTGAACAGTTTGCCATATCTTTTTTATGGTTTTGTTGCCACCTGTGTATGGGTTGTTTGTGTTTTCTTCTGCCTTGAGTTTGTTGGCCCAATGACTGATTGGTCCCATGCTAAAATGAAAGTGGTAGGCAGAAAACAACTGGTTTAAGGGGGGGGGGCAAGACTGTTCTCAGTATCCTTAAAGCCCTCATGATTTGTTTTACATCTGACAACTGGTTCCTTAGTTGTTTCAGTACCATCGCCCCTCGGGGTCTTATAAACAGAACCATTAGAAGACCCAACCTCAGACTCAGCCCTTTTATTAGTAATAACTACAGGGCTAACTATTACCATTATTGTCACTGGTGGATACTCACACAGAAGTTCTCTGTGTATTATTAACATTAGCCTCAGTTGGCCTACTAGAGTTCCTGGGCCAAGAAAACACATTGCCCTGGTTAAAATCATTAGTATCACAATCTAGAGTCTTTTTCTTTTGTATGAGAAGTCTCTTTTCATGTAATACTATATTATCAATCAATTCACTCAGAGTTACATCAGGCAATTCAGTGGTTGGCTAATTTATATAGCTCATTTTGTTGTATTTTAATTTTATTCACCAGCTCATACTCCATTAGTTTAAAAAAGTCTATTAGAAGTTTAAGATAACTAAAACTTACTTCCAAGTTGAGCTTCTGCCATCACGCTAACAGTTCAGAATAAACATCCCCGTATGTGGGTATTTTTAAAATCCTCAGTCCCCTTGGCACCACTCCCAGCTGTAGACATGCCTTGAAATGAAAACGCTGTAGTTGAAGGCATTTTAAGCAATACAAGTTCTCCAGGGTGCATATTTTAAAACTAACAGCCCTCTCTGTCTCTGCTCCATCTCCAGCTGGTTTCCCGGTGTCAATAAAGACAGAACTGAGTAAAGGGTTCTCTTCACCAACCAAGAACATATTTAACTGGCTACTGCCCAGACTCAAGACTCCATTCTCCATAGTATTCTCTCTGTTAGAACTGTTTGCCATGTCCCTGAGTCTGTAGTATCAAAACATAATGGAGAAACACAGCTATGCACAACTCTGGTAAACCAGGTGCAACAAGCAGCCAAAAAATGTATAAACACAGTTCACAAAAGTGTTGCACTAGGAACGACACAGGCAGGTAAAATCTGTTGCAGTTTATTCCACCACACAGGAAATAAAAACTCTGCTTCATCAGATCCACCATACTCACAGGAGAAGCAGCTTAAATACTACATGCCCCACCAATCATGATTCAAATTGACTCACACACCCTTTTTCATTTAAAGGTACAAATACATGCAGCCAAAAACATCCACCAATCATGATTCAAATTGACTCACACACCCTTTTTCATTTAAAGGTACAAATACATGCAGCCAAAAACATATTGTAAAAAGCATTCATATATAACAAAAACATTTAAAATATTCACCTAAACAACCTGCGTGCTTTCAATACAGGTTTAAAGGGACATTCTCATTTAGTCCCAGCTCTTTATGCACTTGCATCGTAACAATCCACTCAAGTTCCACATTCTCTGTATGATTCCTGATGTCACCCATTCTCAGAGTTTCAAAAACCCTATCAATGACTATGGGTGGCCTAATGGTTAAGGTGTTTGCCTTACAAACACAATGTGCTGGGCTCGAGTCTTACAAGGGATAATTGGCTAGGCTTAAAATGTCTCATATGGGCTGTTAGCCTAGTACTATTCTATGAACCTATATCTATGAACCTATGAACTTTAACTTATGCTCAGCTCCCTTCTCCACTACATGTTTCGCTAGAGCATTTGACATGTACTTGATATTATTGGAATAAAGGTGTTCCCTTATACTGTTCTTAAACTTCCGATTGCTCTTCCCCACATAGAATGAAGAGTATGTGACACAGTGCACTAAGTAAATAACATCTTTAGTGTCACAACTATCAGAGACTTCAAAATAAAATCTCCTGTTATCAGGGTTCACAAAAACATTATCTGTCTCAATATATGTGCAATATTTACATCCTCCACATGGAAATGTGCCATTTCTTTCAATTCCATCTGTACTCTCCTTATCTCTATCAGGAATAGCAAAGGAGCTGCTTAAGATTCATTTTATTTTTAACCACAAAGGCAGGTTCATCACCCACAGTAGTCCTAAACATCTCATCCATTAACAATACAGGCCAATGTCTTAATAACATCAGTAACATTCGCGTTACTGCAGTATGTTATTGGCAAGCTGATTTAGAACAGAAAGAGGAACCATTTAGAAGCCATGTCTGACCCAGCTCTGTTAGAAATGCTACATTTAAAGAAGTCCCAATCCCTCCACACCACACTCTCCAGAGACCTCAACCTCATTACCACAATTAACAGAACATGCTGGAGGGACAGGTTCATAACCCAGAGACTGCCCATGCTATGGAACAGACTTCCTATGTATGTCAAGCAGAGCACCTCACTGACCCTCTTCAAGAGAAATCTTGATGAGTGGATGGGAAACAGAAAATTCACCCCGGGGATAACTCCAGTGGCTCTACTCGACAGAGGCACTGGGAACTAAGGTTGGGTGGCACTATGCCAGGGTAATCCTATGGCTAGGCTTGTAAAGGCCCCAGGGCCATTAGCCTATTATGCACCTATGAACATTAGATGTGCACAGACAGCTTAGATACTATCTGGATAGGACCAAGTCTTGTAGAAAGACTGACCAGCTGCTGGTCAGCTTCACCCTAGGGGCAGAGGGGAACCTATATCCAAGCAGACCATTTCTAAATGGATATCACACTGCATCCATTTCTGCTATTCCTGTCATGGGAAAATACCTCCCAAATCAGTCAAAACCCATTCTACTAGGGCAGCATCAACTTCCACTGCCTTCCTTAGAGGCATCCCTACCAAAGATATTTTATAAGCTGCCACCTGGACATCAGTTTACACCTTCACAAAACACTACCAGCTGGCTATTTACTCCAAATCCCGGGCAGGCTTTGCTTCAGCACTCCTGCAGGGCATTGTGGCTTCCACTTAAAGCAGTGCAAGCCTGTATTTTGACTCCTTCCCTTCCTTCCTTCCACTCTACTGTTAAGCTTTGGGATTCTTCCCACGAGTGATGACTGCAGCAGTGAAACACGAAGAACATAGTAGAGTTGTGCATAAAAGTAGATGTTCAAGTGTATTCACTGTTGTAGTCCTGTTTCCCTCCCACCTTCCCCCTCTTTATTTCCATCTTGCCTAATGGCCTACCCCAGGTTGGCCTTCTTTAGGCCTTCTTGGCAGGGCTCCTGTAGGTTGTTGGCAAGAAAAACTGATGTAATGGCATCGTCTGCCTCCCTTTATAGCCCTGGCCAGCTGATGTCAGTCTCTGGTAACCTACAACTGACTTAGGAGGGAAATTCTTTACTCTGGTGCTCGGGCCGGCTAAGGGCTACCCAGCAGGGATAACCCACAAGTGATAACTGTAAGAGTGAATACACTCGAGCACCTACATTTATGGTAAGTGTACACAACTGTACTTTTCACAGCTCAAGTTTTGTTGGACAAAGTTTTGTATTTCCTTCTTAGCATATACTTCATCAAAAAAATGTGTCCCTCCAAGGAAGAACACCTTGTAGACAGCTGAGTACAGCAGTTTGAATACCAGACCTGCGTCTTGACATTCCCTGAATAGTGGAATGAGTTTACTCTTTTGCCAGGTCTACAATGAGTAATCATTCTCTGCAAACACTCTGCAGTCTCACACATTTAGTATTTTGTCCTTCTGCCACAGTTTTGTCAGAATCATCTCCTTCTGCTGGTAGGATTGAATCTTTACTATTTAAGGTCTAGGTTGCTTTCTCATATCCAGGTTTAGAGCATACACACAATGTGCCCTTTCAATTAACAACAACTGCGGTGGAATACCAATCCATTTACTTATTTGTGCTTTCATAAAGTTAATGCAGTCTTTTCCTTTCCACTTCTCTGGCAGAGCTGAAAATCTCAGTTTTTTCCTATGTGCTCTGTCATCTAATTCTTTTTTTTTGAACTTCTCTTATTGAGCAGTCTCATATTCAGTTAGCCTTTTCTTCTTTTCAACCTCTGATTTTTGCAGCTTTATCACCTTGTCTTAATATATGTTTAAAGCTTCTTCCATTTTTCCAGCCTTTTGTTTGCATTGATACAGTCCATCAGTGTTTTGTTTATTTTAACCAGGTCTGTGTGCAGTTGTCTTATATTGTCCTGTGGGTTGCTGGCAATCATGTCTGGAGGTTGCATTGCTTTTGCTGAACAGCTGCAGAACTTTCCCCAGTCAGGGTTTCTTCCTCACTTTTTGTAGCTGATTTTTTTCCAGGTGGCTCTGTATTTCTTTTTTACTGGCATCCAGGCAGTGCACTTACTAGCCATAAACACAAAAGTCTACTGGCCTTCTTTGTTGAGTTTCTGTTTTTACACTGGGAGAGCTAGAGTTAAGTTACTCAATGTGCAGCCATCTTGGAAGTCAATTCAGATGTCTGATTTTTTGTTAGAAAATGACCACAGTAAAATATTCCAACTTACTTTACACAGCTGCACACAAGGCCTGAAAAGCCAGATTAATGACACACTAACTTAATCCAGTTTCAGGACCTTTTTGTTCATCCACAAGCATCCTTTGCACCCAGCAATTATAGTTCATGTATAACCCAGAAGTTTAATTATGAGCAAAAGAAAAAAATAATTGCCACAGCATTGTATTTCAGCTTTGTTGTGGCTACATTAAAGTTCTTCAGCTGTTTGTCATGCATATCACATTAGCCCTGCAAAGCCAGAATAATAAGCAAATAACTGCAACATCATTCATTTGCATCTACAAGCAGTTCACAGCCATACCCAGGAAGTATTTATCCTTTGTTAACCAGGTTATGCCCACTAGGCTATCTACCTCTTTTCAGGGGAGACTGAGTTGGTATTTCTACTAATAGCGTTAATTTGACCGGGGCGGTGGGGAACTACCCTTACTTATTTTTGATATGTGCCATGGGATGTTTTACATCATCCAATCTACCACCAATTAAGCTGATGGAACCTCTGTATAAAGTCTCTTTTGAAGGATGACACACCCAGGAGTGCAACACCCCCCATGCTGCATTTCAGTATCAGCAGTTGATCTACCTAGTGTGGGAATAGTACCCACAGTGTTCTGCACCAAAGATGAGTTTTCTACCTGTGGCTTCACTGACCCTGCATTTTGTGTGCAACTCAGGTGTCTGATTGTAATAAAACACGGTAATGACTACAGTAATATAATTCAACTGCATTTCACACCGTCGCTAGCTAGCCACAGTAAGATATTCCAGCATCAGTTCTGCAACTGTATTCCATGCCTCTAATATCTGTTTGCCTGCTAGATTTAAAATAAAAAAAAAACTCTCCATGCCAATTACAGACTTCTTATAGCTGGCTGTGGTACTACTGAATATCTCTTAATAATAGCACTTCCAGCCAAATAAAGAACATGCAAGTTAACATAATTCTGATTCTAAATGTAATTATTGCTTGCTTGGTTGCTTACTTAATACTGTCTGATATTTTGATTGGAGCTCTTTGGCTATTCATTTTTTGTGGCTTTACTTAATAGGGAACATGAAAGGTAGAAATAAATTTAATTGTAAAAATGCATTGGTAGAGATTAAACTGCAGTACTTATTTTAAAATACTGAATAAAGTTTAGATTTGAACTGTCTGGTCATTTTTTCATTCATATTGTGGTAAGCTGGCATTTGGACTTCTCTTTTTTTGGGGGGGGGGTGGTGGCAGTGATCATTCCATCTTTCTTTAGGTACTGCATTGGCCATGCATCCCTGTGCAAATTCCAACTGTCCTTCCTTGAGCTGCAGCCAGATATTTCACTGATGTGGCACTGATTATCCATTTTTCTTTGGGTAACTGTATTGGGCAAACATTGCTCTGTTAGAATCCAACTGTCCTTCATAGGGCTACAGTCAGATACTTTTTTGGCATAGCACTGATCCATCCATCTTTGGTTTGATACATGATAATGCATCTTTGTGTCAGTTCAACTGTTCCTCCATTTAGCTGCAGCCAGGCACTTGTATGTCATGACCAGTTGCCGTCTTAGTGTCACAATCCACACCATCTTATACAACCTTATTATGAACTTGCTATGGTTGTGTTAAGACATTTTGTCTTGACTGTCATTTTCAAGTTCTACAGTTGGCTCGTGCTGTTCACTTTAAAACTTGTAGCTGGCTTCTTGGTAGGTTCTGTAATTGCTTCACACCAAATTCTTGGTTGCATCTGTCATTTATTCAGTCTACTAAAATGTTCCACTTAAGAACAGAGGAGCTAGGCAGGGGTGACCTCTTTACCATTTGTTAGTATGTCTAAAGCCATTGACAAAGAATATAAGAGACTCAGAAATTCTATTATATAATTGGAATGGTAATCAAGTAAAGACTGCTTTATTTACAGACAGTGCTATTTTGTAACTGATAAAACCAGAAATGGACATTTCAATATTGTGGAACATTCTGAGATAGTTTGTCTTTTCAGGACTTAAAATTAATGAAGACAAAAAATGGCTATAGCTTTAAATTACAGTGTACCCATACATGAATTGGGTCAACAATACCCATATTTATAGAGACATGATAAAATGAAGTATTTAGGAGTATGAGTTAAAAAGGATAGGTTGTGGAAACCAATGATTTGTGGGAAGAGACTAAAAAGATAATACAAAAACTGAGAAACTGCAAGCTCTTGTTTATGGATTGCAAGATACAAGCTGTGAAAGTGTTTGTAGTCCCTTTAGTTTTATACACTGGTCAGACTTATTTTTATCAACCTGAGGAAAAGTTGTGCACAGTAATTAATCGAGTTGAAGGATTTATCTGGGAGAGGAAGAGGGCAAGGGTCAAGTGGGTTAAGGTGGTTTAGGATTACCTGATTGGAAGGGATATTTTAGAGCTACACAGTTAAGGGTGGTATACATAACACAAATATAAAGCTATAATTCAAATTGGAAAGGGATTATGATGAAGCTGGGGAAATTAAAGAATTAAGGAAAGAGTGGGATTTTGGAGGCAGATTCTTAAGGAGAATAACAGGCCATATGAAGTTTTGTATTTATGAAGTAGCAGAAAGTATTCTAAGTATTAAGCCAAAGCAGGAATGTAGAAAGGAGACGGTCTATAGGGATGACTGCAATTAGGGATGCAGAAAATAGGCAAGAGGGGGCTAGAATTTTACTTGAAAAATATTGGTTAAAGGAGCAAGGTATTGGGAGTAAATGAGAGAGAGAAAGGTTAAAGAGTGGGGCCAAGAAGACATTTGGACTGCAGGCTAGAGACTGCTTTCTCTATTAGGGATTGCTATCAGAGTATAGTCAAAGAGCCAGGGATAGTGGAATCCTAACTGAAAGACCTTTTGTTACAGAGATTTTAGTTGAATCTAGGACAGAAACTGCTGTTAAAAAAGGGATAATTAGTAGGGTATGTAAAAATATGGAATGATAACTATATGAATCATTCAGATGAGGTTAGAAAAAACTGGGAAGAGAGATCGGATAATCAATACACAAGAAAACAATGGGACAACATTTTTGGCTCCCAGATGTGCAACAAAGTCTAAAAGATTTAGAATTTTTGCCTAGAAATGTTTGCTGATGGCGAATGTTGAAGGTGTGATTGGGGAGAAAAAGGCAACTGGGAACATGTGTGTTGGGAGTGTAATAAGTTGACAGACTTTAAAAATTCCGTACAGAGTACTCTGTCAGAAATATTGAGTGAGCAAATGGGTGTAACTAAGGTATTTTTTTTGAGCTGAGATACAGGATCTGAATTGTCTAGAGAAAGTAAAATATTGCTAACTTCAATTCTGGTTGCTGCAAAAAAAAAAAAAGCAATTACTAGAAAATGGAAATCAAAGTCTAAACCAAATGTATCTGAAGTAGGGAATATTATAACGGAGATAAAAGATCTGGAAGTTAGACGTTGATCTTTACAAAAGGGTAGGGGCAAATTAGAATAGATCGAAATTGTAGAACAATACATGCGGACTAATGTTTTTGAGGAGGAGTGAGGTTTAAGGGAAGGCAGGATTTGATAAATGTATGTAATGTTGGATTGGTGATAGTTTTATAAACTTGAGCATGTTAACACGGTTTGTTTTCTTGTATATACATATAGTATGTCTCTAATTTAACTGTTAATTCAGTTAGTGTTAAAAGGTTTCCACTGAAGTTCCAGATCTGTGTCTTGTCCTTTAAGAATGTTATGCCTAGTTGCAATGCCTTTTATACTGTCAAGCTTTGCTAGTTCTTCATGTGTCATGTAATAAGAACAGTACCATAGACACATCCTGCAGTTGAATAAAAATGTTTTTGCTTTGCCCTTCAGTTCATCTTTTCAACTTGATCTTGTCCTGGCTGAAAGACCAGCATCTTTAAATAAGTTGTATTCTAAGGACAAATTTCAGAAACTGCACGTTTTTACAAATTCAGAATCTGTATAAACCATCCATTCATTTTGATTCATTCAGTCACACTATAACTTGCATTACTTCAGGCAAACCCTTTTGCTGCCCACACAAAGGATGTTTCTTATATTTAACTTTCCCAACCCTCCCACTCCAGGAGGGTAGCTATACTTACCCTTGTGTTTTGACCTGTATTAAAGTCTCACATTATACTGATCGAAAGCAACACTCCTCTCTTCCTCTCTTGACAAATGGAACACAGGCTAATCATGGATTTTGGATTCAGTAGTTAGTCACTCTCTTGTTAAAATATCTGCATTTGTCAGACTTTTCTTTTATATGAAGTTGCCAAGTTAAGAATGGTTTTGCTGACACTGAAAAGTCCAGCACAAAAAATATGGCTTGATGTTTTTCATTCATTGTGGATGAAAGCCATGCCAGCTTAAAAGATCTCCTTTAACAAGTGTTCCAACTCTCTTCATAGCGTTCCTCTAAATGGTGCTATTATTTGCAGCAGTCATAACCTGAAATGTACCCCTACTACTTTTAGTGTGTGTTCATTTGATGTTGCTTACTGCATGCAAGGCTGTTGGTGTCTAAACTTTAAATTTGACAGTAGAATCAGCATTTGTTAATGCTAGTGGCACCAAACATTATTTCAGAGGTTCCTAAAACATATGCAAGTACTTGCAAACATTTCTTGCTTGAGGAAAGGTTTGAAGTAAAAATTCAGAAAAAAAATCCCATCCATCCCACATGTTGTTAGTCTATATTTCAGATCCATCTACAGAGAATCAGAAACCTCAATATTAGCTGTGAATAGATTCTAGAAAAATTGAATTTCTTTTACTTAAAGCAAAGACTTGTGTGTGAATCTTATTGTCACTCCATTCTGAAACAAATATCTCCAGAAATTTTTGTTTGCCAAAATTTTCAGCAGCTCCCAGAATAACTGTTAAAAGTTTGATATCTGAAATTGCTTTAAGTTGTTGTTGTTTTTCTTTCGGCTTTTCCCGGTTAGGGGTCACCACAGCGGAACTCAGGTCCGCTAATAATTGGCAGCCGATTTTTATGGTGTCGAGGTGCCAGCCCGACGCCCAACCTTCAACGAAGGCACGTCCATTCACACATGTCTTTCGAACGCCACTCTACCGCGGGGAGGACATGCAGACTCCCCACAGAAGGCGCTCCAGCCGAGAATCAAACGGGAGAACCTCTTGCTGTGAGGTGACAATGCTACCGCTGCACCACTGCGGATTCTGAAATTGCTTTAAGTAAAAACTTGAATTTCCCTTCAAGTTTCATGTTAAGGTCATTTGAAAAAAGATAGGATGGCTACTATAAAGGCCAGTTCCAAAATCTATTCCAAATCATATGGCTGTCTGTCTCACCCTTTTCTGAAGCGACATTGTCTTGCCCTTTTCTGATGTGAATTGATCAGTCAGTTTTCTCAACAGGAAAATTCTTTGCGATGTTCTTCGTGTTTCACTGTTGCAATCATCACACTTGGGATGTTCGTCGTGCATACAGCTGCAGTCATAACAGATGGGTTTTCCTGCCGTCAGGCGGGTCCTCGGTCGTCCGAATTCCAAAGTCTTGGTCCGGCGTCGGATGTCGTCGCTTCTTCCCTGACGTCAGTGCGACAGGGGTATAAAAGAACCAGCCGACGCCATTTTCCCAGTCTTTCTTGCCGCGCGGTGCCCAAAGCAGAAGCAGTTCGCAAGTGCCGGTCGGCCAGCTCCTGAGATTACGAATATTTTTCAACCGAAGTCTTCTTGAAAGCTAAGTACCCGTTGAAACTTTTCTTGCCTCAGACCGATGTCAGACAAAGTTAATAATTGCATTTCATGTGGGAAGCAAATACCGCATAAGGATTTTCATTCCCTCTGCATTCCTTGCTTAGGCCCAGACCACGACATCTTGGCCTGTCGTTTTTGTGCTACATTCAACAGACGCACTATTAAGCGTCGGGCGGAGTTCGCCCAACACTATTTTGGCAAAAAATTTAATTGCATTATGTCATCGGATACCCCGACTCCAGTTTTGAGTAAAAGACGCAAAGTTAAGGACCGACATACGAGGTCCGCGACTTCTACCGACACCACGCCAAAGCCGACTACAGGTGGTCTGGTTCTCAGTGAGGTGCCTACGCAGCCCCTGACTACCGACAACACTTCATTGGCGGTGTCTTCTGTGCCCGAGGTCGCAGGCTCTTCGACCCACACCCCGATTACAGACACCGAAGCCACTCTTGGCGGTGAAACTTAGAGTTTAGACAGACCTGCCACCTCTCAAGGTGTCTTCAGGCCTTCCTCTTCTTTTTCCATCAAGGCTTTCACTAAATCTAAAGCAGCCATGCATACTAAAAGACAAGCTCCACAGGGCCCTTCTCAAGGCCCCATGCCTAAAAAGCAGATGCTCAAAATGGCTGAGGATTTGATTTCTCTTATCAGGGGTTCCCAACCCCCCCCCCCTGGACAAAAGGCCCAGAGTGGAGGAAGAATCCCCCTCCTCGGACCAGGCCTCCATTATTTCAGAACATTCTGAAGACCAGAAACATTCTTACTCCCCTTTTGAAGATTCTGATGCAGAGGAGTCCATTCCCTCTGTCTCCCCCCCTGAGGATTACTCTTTTGGGGAAACCTTACATACCTTGAGGGAACACTTCCACTGGGAAGGCCAAGAGTACTCAGACTCCAAGAAAAGGCTTAGGGATTTCCTCTTGCTCCCTCAGCACAGGCCTCTGGCTATACCTCCTGTCTTAGACATTCTAGATGATGTGTATTCAGAGGCCTGCCTTAACCCAGATTCTTTACCTCCGGCTCCAGTCAAGCCAGACAGGTATTACCGGGTTCCTGACTCACACCAATTCCTATACAAAAGCCATGCGGCTGACCCAGAAACTATTTCATAGGGTCCCAAGGGAATTAAGGCCTCCACTGCTAAAAACCCATTACCTTCAGAGAGAGATTCCAGAGCTTTAGAAAGGTGGGGGGAAAAAGGTATACACCTCGGCCACCTTAACCATGAGGGCATTAAACTGTCAGTTCCATATGTTAAAGTACCAACAGTTTCTGTTATCACAGTTAAGAAGCAAAATGTCACAACCTGAACAAACAGACTTGAAGGAGTTGCAGGATTTGATGCATAGTGCAGAACAAGTGGGTAAACATACCTTGCAATGTGGTTTTGATGCTTTAGAGGCCTCATGTAGAGCTGCTGTTACAGGATCAGTCATACGTAGACATGAAAAGAGCAAAACTTACCAGATCATGTCAAAGCTAAATTACTAGATGCCCCTCTGCAAAAAGATGTATTGTTTGGTGTTAAAGCTGAGGAGGTATTAAAGAAAATGGAGGAAAAGGCAAAATCAATGCAAACAGTGAAAGATTTCCTACAGGTACAACCTCCACGTTTCAGTAGAAATTGGCCTTCCAAAAATTGGTCCTTTCCAGCCACGGACATACCCCAAAGAGGTAGATACAGGCACCCGAGGGGCAGAGGGCAATCTCAAGAATCGTTTAGAGGCAGGCATTGGCAAGCACCTACACAAAGAGGTGGTTAGGATAGTTCACAGTCATTCAGAAAGCAGAACCAATGACTTTCCCCTTTGCATGCCAAGCAAGGCTCAAATGGCAGCACCTTTAGTCGGAAAACTGGCATTATTTTCGAAAAATTGGCATATTGTCACAAAAGACAAATGGATCCTGGACATTATAGACAGAGGATACAGATTCCACTTTCACACCCTTCCAAAAATGAGAGGCATGCCAAACCTGCCACACAATCAAAGGGCAGAGGCACAAAAACAAATTTCAGATCTCATGGACATGAAAGCTATTCAAGAGGTACCTGCACAAGAACAGGGTCAAGGTTTTTATTCCAGACTATTCCTGGTACCACGGAAGGGAAAAGATTGGAGACCTATTTTGGAACTATCCATCCTAAACACATTTTTACTCATGCCAAAATTCAAGATGCTCACATTACAGCAGCTTCTTCCCATGCTGGGCAAGGAGTCTTGGCTGGTAATATTGGACCTCAAGGAGGCATACCTGCATGTCCCAATCAGACAAGATTGCAGAAGATACCTCAGATTTCTTGCAGGTTCAACCCATTATCAATTCTCTGCATTGCCCTTTGGCTTATCTACAGCGCCCAGAGTGTTCATGAAATGCCTGGCATCAGTAATCGCCTACTGCAGACTTCAAGGGATACAAATATACCCATATCTGGACGACTGCCTGATCCAAGCGGACAGCAAGCACATTCTTCTGAAACATCTGGCGTTTGTAATAATGTTGTTGAATTCTCTGGGATACACAGTCAACAAAAAGAAATCAAAGCTAATACCCTCTCAAACAATAATTTTCCTGGGTGCCAGCTTGGATACAAACACCCAGATGGCCTACCTCACGCCAGAGAAACAAGGGCAACTAACTCAATACTTCAGAAAACTGGCAACTTTCACCAGGCTGACTGCAAGGAAAATCCTGCAGGCTCTGGGATTCATGGCATCTTGCATCCTACTAATCCCATGTGCAAAGCTGCATATGAGGAAACTTCAATGGTACCTAAAAAACCTATGGTCTCAACACAGCCACAGTTTGGAAACAATAATACCACTGATTCCATGTCTTCAAAAGGAATTTCTGTGGTGGGCTCAAGCATGCCAAAGAAACACAGGTCTCCCATTCTGCAAGCCTCAAGCAAATCAAGTCATCACAACAGACGCCTCGGACTACGCCTGGGGGGCGCACATGACAGATCGGTGCATTCAGGGCAAATGGTCCCAAAAAGAAAAGCACCTACACATCAATCAAAAGGAAATGCTAGCAGTAATAAATGCTATTATAGCTTTCAAAGACCTACTGCATCCAGGCCAGCTATTGATAAGGACAGACAACACCATGGTAATGTGGTACATAAACAAACAGGGAGGAACCCATTCATACCCCCTATGCAGGCTAGCCATGTCTCTTTGGAACATGGCTCTGGAATTACAAATCGAACTTCAAGCACAGTACCTGCCAGGCAAGAAAAACACGCTGGCAGACAACCTAAGCAGAAATATGACACATCCACACGAATGGAAGTTGCATCCTCAAGTTTTTACAAAGATAATTCAAGCATGGGGAAGGCCAGACATAGATCTTTTTGCCTCCCACAGAAATCACCAATTGGCAAAATTCCGCTCAAGGACTTTTCATCCACAGGCCTGGAAAGTGGACGCACTCTCTTTCAGTTGGACAACAATGACAGTTTATGCCTTTCCACCTCTTCCTCTGCTGCCCAAAGTTCTATTAAAAACCAGAGCAGACAGACCAAAGATGATTCTCATTGCTCCAGACTGGCCAAGACAACACCTGGTACCCACTCCTGAGAAGCCTGACGCATTCCCCACCATGGATCCTGCCTCTAATGCCTCTTCTACTGACTCAGCACAACTTCAAAACTCTTCACAGTTAGCTGAAAACACTCAGTCTAGCCGCATGGAAGATTCCTTAAATTCACAACAGACCCTACTCTCCAAGGAGGTGCAGGATGTCATTTTGGAGGCCAGAAGGCCTTCTACTAGAAAAGCCTACTCCGCAAAATGGAAACTGTTTTGTGCCTGGAATGAGAAAAAGGGTCAGCATCCTGGAATACTGAATTTACCTCAAATACTACAGTACCTAGCTGAGATGGTAAGCAGTGGACTTTCATTCTCCTCCATCAAAATCCATGCCTCAGCCATTTCTGCAGAATACAACACTGATCCTCCTTTATTCTCTCACCCCCTCTTAAGACAGTTCCTCAGAGGGGCTAAGAATGTAAAACCCCCAAGGAAACAACCAGTACCTGCTTGGGACCTCAATTTCATTCTAGAAAACTAACCTTGCCTCCTTTTGAGCCAGCTGCTTCAACAGAGCTGCAATATTTGTCCTGGAAAACAGCCTTCCTTCTGGCTATCACCTCAGCTCGCAGGGTTTCGGAACTACAAGCCCTCATGGCTGTGCAGCCTTTCATCATTTTCCATCAGGACAGAGTTTCCTTACGAACCAATCCGTCCTTTATGCCAAAGGTAGTATCCAGGGTAGCCTTGAATCAGGCTATCCACTTACCTACCTTTTACCCTAATCCTCAAAACAAAGGGGAGAGACTACTACATTCCTTGGGCATTCACAGACAGCTGCGTTATTATCTGGACAGAACAAAGCCTTTCAGAAAATCAGAGCAACTCTTTGTGTCCTACGCTACAGGAGCTCCAAGGGAAGCCTATTTCCAAACAGACCATTTCAAAATGGATAGCCCACTGCATACGCTTTTGTTACTCTTTTCATGGTAAAACTGTACCTGCAGGCATCAGATCTCACTCCACAAGGGCCACAGCTACCTCTGCAGCTTTCCTCAGGGGGGTTCCTACCAAAGATATTTTGGAAGCAGCCACTTGGAGTTCTGTACATACCTTCTCCAAGCACCATCACCTACCATTATACTCCAAATCTAGAGCAGGCTTTGCCACTGCAGTCTTGCAGGACATCCTGGCTCCTCCTAGTTCCACCTAGTGCCTACCACCCCTTTTTTAGCTTTGGGATTCTACCCATCTGTTATGACTGCAGCTGTATGCACGATGAACATAGTACAGTTTTGTACCTACCATAAATGTAGATGTTCGAGTGCTAATACAGCTGCAGTCCAGGTTTCCCTCCCTCCTTCCCCTCTTGGGACAGGCCTTTTGGCTAACACCTCCTCATACAACCTGATTGGGGTATTCTTTTATGGTGTATTTGCTTGCAACTACTGTTTTTTGATTATATTGCATTGCATTGTTACATAAATTTATGTTTTGCCTTCCTTCTGGGGGCACCTGACATCTGGGGCAAGAAAAACTGAAGAAAATGGCGTCGGCTGGTTCTTTTATACCCCTGTCGCACTGACGTCAGGGAAGAAGCGACGACATCCGACGCGGACCAAGACTTTGGAATTCAGCCGACCGAGGACCCGCCTGACGGCAGGAAAACCCATCTGTTATGACTGCAGCTGTATTAGCACTCGAACATCTACATTTATGGTAGGTACAAAACTGTACTTTGCCTGCCTGCAGGTAGCCCTCAGTTGGCCCGAATACCAGAGTCTTGAGATTTCTGCGTCGGATGCTGTCACCTCTTCCATGACGTAAGGGGTATAAAACATGCAGCCGACGCCATTACATCAGCTTTTCTTGGCGAGTGGAGCCCGAAGCAGAAGCAGTTCGCAAGTGCTGGTCGTTATTCGAGTTTCAGACCTGAAGTCTTCTAAAGCTAAGTACCCTGTTGGGGATCCTTTTTTCTTGCTCTAACTGATGTCAGAAAAAGTTAATAATTGTCTTGCCTGTGGAAAGCAAATACCTCACAGAGATTTTCATTCTTACTGCGTCACTTGTTTAGGCCCAGACCACAACATTCCTCGTTGTCAGATTTGTGCCCTGTTCAACACCCGAACTATTCGTTCTCGGGCTATCTTTGTCACTAAATTCTTTCACTCTCATTCTCCGTATTCTGAAATGGCTTCGATAAGCCATCCGACTACCGATTTTCCGGAAAAAAACATAAGGGGTAAAGACAAGACAGATCGCATAGGTCCAAAACTGCCAACAACACTTCCATTAAGCTAGTCGCCAGTCTGCCGGTACTCAGTGAGACGCATTTGCATCCCCTGATACCCGCTTCTACAGATTCGCAGGCCTGTATTGAGACCCATTCGAGTCCAGTATGCCGCGAGATGCTTCTTCAACTATGGAACCTGCGGATGTCTCTACCTTGGATGGGTCCGAAGCCACTAGGCAGGCACTGGCTTCTGAGGATGTATTCAGACCTTCCAATGTTCGTATTAAACCGGCTGTTTTGTTTCTGAATAAAACTACCAAATTTCTCAGGCCCAGAGTTGGCACTACGCCTAAGAAACCGATGACCAAAGCGTGTTCTCAAGCTCCCATGCCACAGAAACAAATGCTTAGAATGGCTGAAAACCTTATTACTTTAATTAGGGGAAGCCAGCCTTCGCCCTCTAAAAGACAAAGAATTGATTTTCCTTCTGATTCTACAGATCATGCATCCAATGACTGTGACCCTTCAGATTACCGGGATATACCCTTATCTACCTGTGAGGATTCAGATGCAGAGGATTCCATTCCCTCTGTCTCCCCCCTCCCCAGAGGACTTTTCTTTCGGTGAAACCCTGCATACCCTCGGAGAGCATTTCCGCTGGGAGTGCCAGGACTACCCACAGTCCAAAAAGAGACTCGGGGAATTTTTAAACTTGCCTCAGCACAGGCCTGTAGCAATCCCCCCTGTTCTGGAAATTGTAGATGTCTTCATGGAATCCAGTCTTACTCCTGATACTTTGCCACCAGCTCCTAGAACGCCTGACAGGTACTACAGAGTACCTGGCTCTCACAAATTTCTATTTAAAAATCCCACTGCGGATCCAGAGACGGTTTCCCATGGACCTAAAGGTATTAAGACTACTACAGCCAAAAACCCTACCCCTTTGGACAGGGATTCTAAGGCTTTAGACAGGTGGAGGAAGAAGGTATATACCTGTGCAACTCTTGCCATCAGGGTTTAAATTGCCAGTTTCACATGTTGAAGTACCAGCAGCATATTATGGAACTAATTAAACAAAAAATGATGTTGATTCCTGATTGTGCAGAACATAACGATTTACAAGAGGTAATGCATTCTGCAAACCAAGTTGGAAAACATCCTTGAAGTGTAGTTTTGAAGCCTTAGAAGCATCTTGCAGGACTGCTGTCACTGAGTCTGTTCTTAGAAGGCATGCTTGGCTGAAGGAATAAATCTGGCCAGACCATATCAAAGCAAAATTACTAGATGCTCCATTAAACCAAGAATGTTTGTTTGGCACTAAAGCAGAAGAAGTTTTTAAAAAGATGGAGGAAAAAGCTAAATCTATGCAAACTGTTAAAGATTTCCTACAGGTACAGCCACCTAGATTTAGTAGACATTGGCCTTCAAAAAACTGATCCTTTCCAGTCCCTCCCAGACCTTCTCAGTCCAAACCCAGGGGCAGCAGAACACCAAAACTATAGTCTCAGGGTATGCATAGATCTAAATTGTGGAGTGCTCCCACCTCAAAAACAGGAAGTGGTAAGCCACCCTCTTATGTAAAAAGTTCACAATGACTTGTCCTTTATCCTTCCCAGCCATGCCCAAGTACTTGCACCCCTAGGAGGAAAACTCGCCTTGCATGCAAAAAACTGGGAGTACATTACCCAGGACAGATTGGTCTTAAACATTGTATCCCAGGGATACAGATTCTACTTCCACTCACTGCCAACCCCAAGCGGATTGCCAGACCTCCCCCCAAACCAGTGGGCAGAGGCCCAAAAGCAAGTACTTTCTCTTCTCAGTATCAGGGCTATTCAACCTGTTCCAACTGAGAAAAGGGGACATGATTTCTACTCCAGACTCTTTCTGGTGGCCAGAAAAGAAAACTCTTGATACCCTGTCCTGGATCTGCCAGTTCTCAACACCTTCCTGGTGGTACCAAAATTCAAAATGCTTACTCTCCAACAGCTGCTTCCTATGCTAGCCAAGGACTCCTGGCTGGGCACCCTAGACTTGAAGCTTATCTGCACATCCCCATAAGGGAATCTTGCAGGAAATAACTACGTTTCAGGGCAGGCTGTATGCACTATCAGTTCTTTGCACTTCCCTTTGGCTTATCTTCTGCGCCCAGGGTTTTCACAAAATGCCTGGCTCCAGCCATTGCATACTGCAGGCAGAGAAAAATTCAAATTTACCCATACTTGGACGATTGCCTGATTCAGGCGGACAGTCAGGAATTGCTACTTCAGCACCTGACATTTGTAAAGAGACTCCTAACTTCTCTGGGGTATACAATCAACAAAAAGAAATCAAATCTGGTACCCAGCCAAAAAAATTGTATTCCTGGGAGCAAGCTTGAACACAACTTCCCAGATGACATTCCTCACTCCAGAAAAACAGGTTTATTTGACAAACTACTGGCCATCCAAACCCAGCTTTCTGGAAGAAAAATACTGCAAGCCCTAGGGTTCATGGCCTCATGCATTTTCCTAATTCCATATGCAAGACTGCACATTAGGAAACGTCAATGGTACTTAAAATGTCTCTGGTGTCAACATTCTCAAGATCTGGAAACAGTGATTCCTATCCTTCCTTGCCTAAGGACAGAGTTCCTTTGGTGGACAGAGGCCTGCTACCACAATGAAGGACTCCCTTTCACTCAACCCCCCGTCCCCCAAACCCTGACAACAGACGCATCAGACTATGCATGGGGGGCTCACATGGCAGGCAAATTCATTCAGGGCAAATGGAGCCCAAGACAAATGCACCTGCATATCAATCAAAAAGAAATGTTAGCTGTACAGAATGACAGCCTTCAAATACCTTATCCTTCCAGGACAACTCTTGATAAAGAGAGACAACACCACAGTTGTGTGGTACATAAACAAGCGGGGGGGGGGGGGATTCATTCCTACCCACTCTGCAGGTTAGCCATGGCTGTGTGGTACACAGCTTTGAGCAATCAAGCACCTGCAAGCTCAATTCCTGCCAGACAAACAAAATTCACTGGCAGACGACTTGAGCAGAAATCTAATGGATCCACACGAGTGGAAACTGGAACCCCTCATTCTAATCCACAGGTTGGGGACACCAGAGGTGGACCTCTTTGCTTCCCCCCAGAACCATCAATTGAGCAAATTTTGCACCAGAACTCCCCACAGCCAAGCATAGAAAGTGGATGGCCCTATCCTTTACATGGGAAAACCTCTCAATCTGTTCCTTTCCCTCTCTGCCCCTCCTCTTGAAAGTACTACTCAAGATCAAATAGGACAGGCCAAGGACAATCCTGATTGCACCAGACTGGCCACGCCAGCACTGGTACCCACTTTTACGCAGTCTGACAGCAGTGCCACCCTGGCACCTGCATCAGACCCCTTCCCTGCTGTCCCAGCTGCAAACCCTGAACCTAGCAGCCTGGCTCATTCCATGAATACATCACCAGCAACCCTCAGCAAGCAGGTGCTGGATGTCATCCTTGAGGCCAGGAGGCCTAGTACTAAGAAATCCTATTCAGTAAAGTGAAAAAGATACTGTTCTTGGAGCCAGTCTCAGGTAAAGGACACAACTGTGCCCACATTACCTCAAATCCTAGATTATCTAGCAGAACTGTTCCACAAAGGCCTATCCTTCTCTTCTGTTAAGATTCATGCCTCTACCATCTCAGCTCATTACAATACTTAGCCACGCCTCTTCTCTCACCCTCTGGTCAAACAGTTCTTGAGAGGAACTAAAAATCTAAGGCCCCCGAGGAGAGTTCCCACTCCAGCCTGGGACCTTAACTTTGTACTAGAGAAGCTCACACACCCCACACCCCCCCTTTGAGCCTGCTGCTACAGCAGAGTTAAAATTCCTCTCTTGGAAACCAGCCTTACTTCTAGCCATCACTTCAGCAAGAAGAGTGTCTGAGTTGTAGACCCTTATGGCTGTGGAACCCTTCATTATCTTCCATGCGGACAGGGTTTCCCTCAGGACTAACCCATCATTTATGCCCAAGGTGGTATCCAGTGTGGCTCTAAACCAATCCATCCATTTACTAACCTTTTTCCCTAATCCTCGGAATAAAGGGGAAAGGATCCTGCATTCCTTGGACGTGCACAGGCAGCTTAGGTTCTACCTTGACAGGACTAAACCTTTCAGAAAATATGACCAGCTGCTAGTCACCTTTGCTACAGGGGCAGAGGGCAAGGCCATTTCAAAGCAAACCATCTCCAAATGGATAGCACACTGCATCCATTTCTGCTACAAACACCATGGAAAACCTATCCCATAGGGAATCAGAACCCATTCCACTAGGGCTACCTCAACTTCTACAGCATTTCTCAGGGGATTCCCTACCAGGGGCATCCTGGAAGCTGCAAACTGGAGTTCTGTACACACCTTCACCAAGCATTACCACTTGCCTATCTTTTCTAAATCCAGAGCTGGATTTGATACAGCAATCTTGCAAGGCCTGCTAGCCAGCCCTAATACTTCTTGACTGCCTCCACCCTTCCTCAGCTTTGGGAATCAACCCAAATGTGATGACTGCAACAGTGAAACACGAAGAACATAGTACAGTTGTGTACACTTACCATAAATGTAGATGTTAGAGTGTATTCACTGTTGCAGTCCTGGTTACTTTCCCTCCAGACCCCTGACTTTTCTATACTTTCTACCTATCCTCCTTTTTGGCCATATCCTATGGCAATGGTATGTACTTTTTACTGGAGGTGTTCCACACCATGTAATTGCTTCCTATTTGGGGGGCTACTGACATCTGGGGCAGGAAAAACTGATGTAATGGCGTCGGCTGCATGTTTTATACCCCTGACGACCTGACGTCTTGGAAGAGGCGACAGCATCCGATGCAGAAATCCCAAGACTCTGGAATTCAGGCCGACTGAGGGCTGCCTGCAGGCAGATAACCCAAGTGTGATGACTGCAACAGTGAATTCACTCGAACATCTACATTTATGGTAAGTGTACACAACTGTACTTTTCTTTACCTGTGGTCAGCTGCCTTGCTTATGTGTGGTAAGGAATGTCATGAAATTTGTGCTTCTTTTTAAAACAAAAATTGTTGAAACTGGCAATGAGTAAGACCTTGTATTTCGATGTAGTTGACAGTTTCTTACAACTTACATTATATTGCTCGAGTTCCCAGCTTTTACCTCAAATATTTTACTGATTAATTATGCATTGATTGATCATTGTTGGCACAGACACTTCTTGCATAATTGCCTCTGTAACATGACCATGAAGCCCATATTTGCATCCGCACATGTAGTTTGTATTGTCCGTCATATAGAATGCCATCACAAGTTGTAGTGCCTTTAGTATGCTTTGGCCATATGTTGGTGGTAGTGTATGGTTAGCAGTTTGCAGCCTGATGATTCACAGAGTTATGCAAATATGGTGGAGTAAATGGATTGCTGCCAAGGCTCTTTTCAGCGTGATCATTGGAGGCCTTGAGAATATATATATATTTTTTGACGGCCTCAGCTTGTGTTGGTTTAGAGTTCTCTTGGGGGGGGGGGGGTAATGAGTGAGTCTTTGTTGTTTACTAGCCATTTCAGTGAGGGGATGGATTCCAGGTTATATAGATAATAATCCTCTCAGAAATTATCATGCTGTTCCAGTAGCAGTACTTGGTTTGTTGGACACAATTGGGCAGTTCCAGCACTGTCAGAATACTGAGCAGTGAGGTTGGCAGCAGAAGGAATGAGGTAGACTGGGCTTCTTTGTAAGCTGAGTTTGGATAATCAGTGGCAGGAATTACAGGGCTGTGTTTGTTAGCTGAGTTGGATTATCAGTGGAAGGGATTACAGGGCTTCTTTGTTTGTTACCTGGGTTAGATTATCAGTGGCAGGAATTACAGGGCTTTGTTAGCTGGGTTGGATGATCAGTGGCAGGAATTACAGGGCTTCTTTGTTCGTCATCCGGTTGGATTATTAGTGGCAGGAATTATAGGGCTTCTTTGTTTATTAGCTGGGTTGGATGATCAGTGGCAGGAATGTTGTATACTGAACAGTTTAGTCATTCAACAGAGAAAATACCTTGAGCAGGTAAAATAAGCTGTGAATGAGATGTAGAATTTGGTACAACACACAAATTCACTGTAATAGGTGTAGTATGGAAGATGAAGAGGTAGTATAAAGTAAACACGGTAAGATCTGAGAGCAGTACACAATTGTAATGTGGAAAAGAGCACAATTACAGTATTAAAAGAGCAATACACAACTTCTGTACAACACAGTGTTATGGGGGTTGGAAGGATGGCCTAATGGTTAAGGTGTTTGCCTTGCAAACACAAAGTACAGGGTTTGAATCTCACAGGGGATAATTGGCTAGGCTTAAAATGGCTTGCAAGGGCAGTTAGCCTAGTACTAATCTATGAACCTATGATTTGACCACTGATCATAACCAAGTTGTGTGTTCAACACATGGATGAGGAAAAAAATCATTGAGAGCATAGTTCTAGAGGTAAATCTTTGTAACCCTGCCAGGAAGACCTAGTAGAATGTTATGATCATTGAGACCCAATCATAATTTTTCATAGTTCATGGATCTTTTAACTATTCCATGTACTACCTGATACAGGAAAAAATTGTACAGTTCAAAGTGTTTTATCAGCTTTGGCTTTCAGAGCCTTAAAAACATTTTAACCCTGTCAGATAACAGGCAGAAATGAAGTGTCCCTCTGAAGAACAAAGCTTTTAAAACTCTTAGCCACTAAATTATTCTACAGTTTTTTTCTTCAAGTGTGTCAGAGATAAATTTTATCATATTTTAGGTTCATATGTGTTTACTAGCCGCGGTGGTGCAGTGGTATCATTGTTGCCTCACAGCAAGAGGTTCTCCCGTTTGATTCTCAGCTGGAGCGCCTTCTGTGTGGAGTCTGCATGTCCTCCCCATGGTTGAGTGGTGTTCGAAAGACATGTGTGAATGGGTGTGCCTTCGTTGAAGGTTGGGCGTCGAGCTGGCACCGCGGCACCATAAAAATCTACTGCCACTCATTAGCAGACCAGAGTTCTGCTGTGGCGACCCCTAACCGGGGTTTGAAAGAAGAACAACAACATGTGTTTACTAGGTTAACAACCACAAGAGCCTTTTTAAGCCTAGCCATGATGTCTGACAAGTTCTGGTACCCTTGATAAGTTTACCTTAAAAGCTGTTTGCCTTCTGCTACTACCATGTGCCAGCCAGCATTGTCCTCTGTTCATCCCTACAGCAATACCAATTTTAACATTGCTGGCCAGCACAGGGCAGCAGAAGGTAAAACAGCTCTTAAAAGCTGTTAGAATTTTAAATCTGAAAGATGCTAATCAAGCTTGCTCTTTTGCTGATATTGGAGTTTAATCGCAGTGCTCCATGCACTACAGTAGGATAAGGGGTGAACAGGTAGTAAAAATTACACACAGTGTACAATAGGAAGTTCAGGTGCCACCGGTAGTATGGTTGGAGGTTGGCTTAGACAACACACACCATGCACTTCAAAGCTGTATTGCTACCAATAGAAAGAAGAGGTTGGCTCAGATACCACAAAACGCATGCTTTAAAGAGCAAGTTCCTTCACATTCTTTTTCATTGTAGTTTTTTCCAATCCAGCTGAATGAGAGCATTTTGTAAGCTGTCTGTTTATAATCAACCTGATGTTTTTGTTTCAAGTACTTTTTCCTTTTACTTAACTTCATGTGCACAGCTTCATTTGCTAACAAAAGTATTGATCTGAAGTGGTTAACTTCATTTGATCTGCAACCTGTAGGTATCGGATCCGTCCTCGGATCCGAGCCAGCAGCTTTACCTAGCTAAAGATCCGAGCTCCTAGCTCCTCCCCTACCCATAATCCCCTGCTACACATCCCCCATCCTCAGATCTAGTTTGCCGCGGCTTGTAGCAGCTTCTAGAGACGAGCTCTTAGGCGTGGATGAGAGATTTCCAGTTATATAAAACTTTTAAAATCTTTTTTTCAAAATATTTCCTTGGTGGGTGTGTATTGTTTAGCCCCCTTTACCGACTAGTATACTTAATTTAATTTTTTTGTGGTAATTTTTCTTCAAATTTGTTTTCAACCCTCCCCCTAGTGCGTGAGTGTGTAGTGTGATGGCTGAAGGGCCTAAAGCCATTTTTTCTAAATGCACTGAGTTTGGTCATAAGCTGTCCCCAGCCGATGGCCACACTCAGTGCGTTATTTGCCTGGGGGTGGCCCATTTATCCACCAGCTGCCAGGTTTGTGCGGCTTTCAACCCCTGGGCTATCAGGGATAGGAGGAACAAGCTAATCCTGGCGGGATTGTTGCCCCCGGATTCTTCTTCCTCCTCTCCCTCTAAGGCACCGGTCGCGGCTGCGGCTTCCGTGCCTTCCGATCCCCCTCCCTTGTTGGGGACTCAAACTCCCTCTGTTTCTCAGGGTGAGGGGGACTCTTCTTCCTCTTCTAAAGAGAAGAGGAGAGACAAGGACCGGCACAGGCATAAAAGGCGGGCTGAGTCTCATCCCTCGGCCCCGCCAGCTAAGGTACCTAGTCCGGCTAAGAGGGCCTCTGGTTTTCCTCATTCTCGGCTCCGTTCTCCTTGCTTTTCCCCGGAGCCGGAAGAGGAGTACCAGTCTCCCTCGAGGTCTTCGAGGCGGCCCTCCAGGCCCGCCTCGGCAACCTCCTCCAGATCGACCAGAAGCTTGGCCGATGCTGATTTGGACCGGATGATGAGTCGTTTCTTGCAGGCTCAAATGCAGGTGGGGGTGCTCCAGGCTCCCCTCCCCTTCTTGGGGGGAGCTCGGCCCCTTTCTTTACCCCGATCGCTCCTTCTCCGACCCGGAATCGGGTTTTGGAGTCTTCGGATCCGTGCTGTTTCGGACCCGGGGATCCGTCGGCGCCGACAGTCTTGGTTACTTCAACGCTGACTATGCCCTCGAGCGTGTCGGATCCCAGCTCTCGGAGCCAAGAGCCAAGCGTCAGATCCGTGGGGGGAACTGTGTCTTTGGCGCCGTTTAGGTCGGAGCACACTTCCCTCTCGGGTCCGACCACTTCGGCTCCGATGCCGATCCCTGCATCGGAGCCGAGGGGGCTGCTCTCGGAGCCAGGGGAGAGCGGATCGCCCTCGGCATTTGATGTAGTGGAGAGGGTGCTGTCGAGGACTTCCAGATACCCGGTCCGGGCTGCGGATCCATCCGTCACCCCTGCGCATTTGGGCCTGTCCTCAGTCATCCGGTCACAGGGACAGCCTGCATCAGTGCTCCAGTTGGTTCCCTTAGAGGAACAAGACCCCGTGGGTGAGCCCTCTTCAGTCCCACCGAGGAGGTTCCCCACAAATGGAAGTGCAAAAGGAGGCACCTGGACTCCCCTGAGTCTCTCACAGAGGACACAAATTTGGAGGGAGGAGAAGGTTCCCCAAGGTCACCCCCTGAGGATGTCTCCTTTGGAGACATCATGGAAATGTTGCGAATCAGAGGAGGGTGGTCTGCCCAAAACCTTCATCGGACGAGTCTGTGTTTCTGGATGCATTCGATGCAGGCCCATCTACTTCTTGGGTGCCCCCCCCCGGCTGACCCCTTGGTGGGCTTAATTACCACCAGGGCTTGGAAGGAGCCGGACACCGTGGAGCCAGTTCCCCAGAAGGCCAGACAAGTTACTTAATCCCCCTTCTGATAGGCTGGCTTGGTCTAAAGGTTCTCCAGTGGATGCCATGGTGGTGGCGGCTGCCACCAAGAAGGCACTAGCGCAGGAGAGTTCCTTGGTCCACCTCCAGATAAGGAATCTCAGACGTTGGACCGCATTGGAAAGCAGATGTTTGCTTCAGCTACCTTCTCTGTGAGGGGGCTGAACTATATGGCACACGTTATCAGACTCCAGCGAGACTTGATTAAGGAATACACTGGAGCCCCCCGGAGTCCATGGCAGCCGAGGACAAACGCACCTTCTCGACTCACATGGCCACTCTGAAATCTATTACTAACACATCTATGTGGCTACTCTCCCATGCCGTGGAGGGAGTGGCTAGAGCCAGTGGAGCAGGCATCGCTCTGTGGCACCATGCCTGGCTCCGCCTTTGCGATTTTTGTGGAACCCTTCAAGGCGTCCTTCGCGAATGCACCCTTTGATGGTTCTACGCTCTTTGGCAAGACCGTTCACAACACGCTGGTCCAAAGCGAGAAAGACGGGAAGAGGCGGTCTGCCGTCTGGATCCACTTCTCTAATCCCCAACGGTCCTTCTCGAGGAACCAGAGGGAACAAAAGATGTGGTTCCAGAAATCACAGCAGTCCCGTCCCGCTTCGGACCTCTCATCCTTCAGAGACGGAGGAGGATAAGGTGGACGCCGGCCCAGAGGCAGAGGGGGGCTGAGGAATCTCGGGTCCCAAGTACCTTTCTCTGAGAGGCCCGCGCAACAGCTCTGAGGGCTTACCCGACTGTCCCTCTCTGGAGGCAGTCGGGGGGCATCTGTCGGAGCATCTCCAAACTTGGGAGTCCATTACTACGGACCAGTGGGTGCTCCAAATTATATCCAGAGGTTATTCCATTCCCTTTCTGAGTCTTCCCCCTCCTATGGAACGCCTCCCCGATGTCCCACCCGATCAAAGGGAGGCGGCAGCTTCGGAAGTTTCGAAGCTATTAGAAAAAAGAGCCATCCAACACGTCCCCCCAGGTCAGTCCGGATTGGGAAATTACTCCAGGTTCTTTTTAGTGCCAAAAAAGACGGGGGAACTGAGGCCTATACTAGACCACTCATCTGTAAACCTGTTCATTCCCAAAGAGAAATTCCGGATGGTCACTCTGCAAGCTATTCTCCCCTTCCTGCGGGAGAATGACTGGATGTGCTCCATAGACCTCAAGGATGCGTACTACCACATTCTGATGGACAGACGATCCAGGAGGTTCCTCCGCTTTCGGCTGGGAGCCAGTCACTATCAATTCAGGGCTCTGCCATTCGCAGCCCACCTGAGACTTCAGGGCATTCAGGTCTTTCCGTACCTGGACGACTGGCTCCTCACCGCCTCCACCAGGCATCAGCTCTGCTTGGCCAGGGATTATACCCAGGCTCTTACTCAGCATCTAGGTATTACTGTGAACCTTCAGAAATCGTTCCTTCATCCTGTGCAGTTTCTGGAATTTATAGGGGCCAAGACAGATGCATGCCACTCCAAGGCCTTTCTAACAGACAGGTTGCGCAGTTTGTCTCTTCATGTTTTGGCAATTCTCCAGTCCCCAGCCCCACCTGTGGAATTAGTCCTGAGAGGTTTGGGCTCCATGGCGGCAGCCATCGGTCTGTCGCCTTTGCGTGGCTGCGCATGAGAATCCTTTAATGGACTCTTCAGGTCCAATGGTCACTTTTGCTGCATCCCTTGAACACCCCGATTCCCTTGAGCAGGGCTTGCAAGGACTCCCTTCTCTGGTGGCTGCACTCTCAGGAGCTGCGAGAGGGGAGACCGTTTATCATGCCTCAGCCCCAAGCCACGTTGACCACGGACGCTTCTCGCCTCGGGTGGGGTGGGGGGCATGCTATGGGCAGAACCGTCCAAGGCACGTGGGCTCCCTCAGAGACCGTTCTGCATATCAGTGTCCTGGAGATGAGGCCGGTGCTTTTGGCGTTGCAAGCCCTACAAGACCTTCTTCCTCCGGGAACTATTGCAATTCAGTCAGACAACATGGCTGTAGTCTGGTACATCAACAAACAGGGAGGAACCAGATCTTATCCCCTTTGTCGAGAGGCCATGAGAGTTTGGGACTGGGCGATCTCCACCAACCGCTTTCTGGTAGTAACGCACATTCCGGGCCGGACCAACATCCTAGCGGACAAGCTGAGTTGCTTGATCCTCACACTGTACGAGTGGTCTCTAAACCCGTTAGTAGCGAAACAGATCTTTCTAAAATGGGGTCTACCTTGCTGCGATCTTTTCGCTTCTCCGTCAAACACAAAGTGCAGCGAATATTTCGCCCTAATTCCCCCAATAGGGGAGAGCCCCAGAGATGCTCTGGTTCATGCTTGGCCCCCCGGTCTCCTTTATGCTTATCCCCCGCTTCCGCTCATGACTAAGTTCCTGCAGAAAGCCCATCGGTTGGGGAGCAGGATAATCCTCATAGCCCCATTCTGGCCTCGCCAGATCTGGTTCCCTTACCTGCGGTCTCAGTGTAGTTCCTCCTTGGATCTTAGATCCCATTCCGGATCTAATTTCTCATTATGCGGGATTACAACCCCCAAACCTGGGCGACCTCAAGCTCATGGCTTGGTTGATCCAGTTCCGCTGATAGCAAGGACTCCCGATATCTCGTCACCAGTGAAAGCCATTCTGGTAGCAGCATACAAACCTTCTACCAGAAAAATCTACAGTAGTAAATGGAAACTTTTTTCCATTTGGGCCAAAGACAGGGGCTTGGACCCCTTTACTGTCCCTATTCCGACGATTCTTGATTTTCTGTCCCATATCTTTCATCAGGGAGCCAGTGTATCTACGGTTAAAGTACAGTTGGCAGCCATCTCTCATTTTCATGTGGGGGATGATGCAGGATCACTGGCTTCCACCAGGGTTTGCAAAACCTTTTTAAAAGGCGCCTTTCTGTTAAAACTGCCAGTTAAGTCTGCGGTCCCACCATGGGACTTAACATTGGTCCTACAGGCTTTGACGGGCCCTCCTTTCGAACCGGCCACTTCTGCTCAGTTGAAATTTTTATCTTGGAAAACAGCCTTCCTGGTTGCAATAACTTCGGCCAGGAAAGTCTCTCAGCTTCAAGCCCTCTGTATGAAACCCGCTTACCTAATATTTCATAAGGACAGAGTTTCTCTCACGACTAATCCTTTCTTCCTCCCTAAAGTAGCCTCTGAGTCGAATATTAATCAGTCAATCAATCTGCCAGTGTTTTTTTCCCAATTTGCAGAACAAAGGGGAATACACATTACACAAATTGGATGTGCATAGACAACTGCATTTTTATTTGCACAGGACAGCAACTAACCGTAAATCTGATCAATTGTTTGTGTCCTTTGCCAAGTCTTTGGGTAAGCCTATTACCAAAGTGACATTAGCCAATTGGATTTCACAATGCATCATTCAAGCCTATTTAGCTTCGAACAAACCGGTACCTTTGGGAATCCATGCTCATTCAGCCTGATCCATAGCTACCTCTGCAGCGTTCTGGTCTAGAGTCCCTATAGACGACATATGTTCAGCAGCTACTTGGTCCTCCTCTCATACATTCATTTCCCATTATAAACTGGATATGATTTCCAGGAGTAGGGCTTCCTTTGGCTCCGCGGTGCTCCGGAATATTCTTCCTTGGTTTCTAGGTAGCTGGGGACTCTATCCCACAGGCTGCAGACCAAATGAAGTTAACCACTTCAGATAAAGAAGTTATGTACTCACCATAACGTTCCATCTGAGTGGGTAACTTCATTTGTCTGCAACCAACCCCCCCACTCCATTCCCCCTAACCAGTTTTGGGCTTCTTAACCATGGATAGAATTGTCCATTCTGTTAGGCAGTAGGTTACTGGCCTCTTTCGAGGGTCTTGTGGAGTCTTTATAGGCAAACTCGATCTGAGGATGGGGGATGTGTAGCAGGGGATTATGGGTAGGGGAGGAGCTAGGAGCTTGGATCTTTAGCTAGGTAAAGCTGCCGGCTCGGATCCGAGGATGGATCCGATACCTACAGGTTGCAAACAAATGAAGTTACCCACTCAGATGGAACATTATGGTGAGTACATAACTTCTTTTTTTTTTTTAAGTTCTCTTGATTGTGCACCTGCATTTGTTTTTGTTTAAGAACAGTTAGAAGAACCGTTATTGTTGAGAGTATTCTGCTGCCTGCTTCTGTTCATTTGTTTGTTTGGTGACATGCAATTTAAGTGTATTTTTATCGAGTTTATCATGATCACAGCATGCAGTGTTAATAGTATATGTAAAATACTTGTGTACATCCTGGCCTCCAGGTATGTGATACCAATCAAGTTTTTAGAACATCAGAATAGCGTGAGTTTTAACTTACCAGCGCACTGACAGTGTCCTCAATGTTCTGCAGGCACTAATGACAGATGACACTATTTCTAATGTTCCTATTTTAATCCTTGGCAACAAAATTGACAAACCCGAAGCAATCAGTGAGGAAAAGTTACGAGAAATATTTGGACTCTATGGTCAGACAACAGGAAAGGTAACTGGTTCCATTTTCTATATGCTTAAGAAATATCATATGAGAGTTGTTACCAACAAAATGCTAACTGTTAAGGTATATTGAATATAGTTCAAGTCGTTGTTTTTGTTTTTGTGTTATATTAAGCAAAAAAAAAAATGCACCAAAAAAGATGGCTTTGCTAAACAAATCAACTTTGACCATTGTTGTTTCTTTTTGTTTTTCCTTTTTACATTATGCTCCAAATATCATTGTTGGCTTTATGCATCATGGTGTGCCCATTCTCACAATACCATGCAATTTTAAGCTGCATAATTGTTGAATTTATAATGAAAAATAAGGAAATATATTCAATATTCTTTCATTTACATGCTTTGTAATAAACTTGTTACTGGATAAACGCCTAGGGTCTTAACTCAGTCTTTTTCCTGTCCAAGCATGGGAAAAAGCACACTGATTTTTCTTTTGTTATACTCTCTTAACCAGACCTTTCCACTCCCCCTTCCTTTCCTCTGCCTTTTTTTTTTTTTTTTTTTAACATTGTGGTGCCTAAATTTCTTAAAACTGTACAAAGAAAAAAGAGAAGAGGGGAGAAAAAGAAAAAAAAAACAAAAGCACCTGTTTATATTAGTATCCCCATTGCATTTAAAAAAGTGAGAAAAGTTTACTTCGTCTAACTGGTTTTGTCTTATCTTTAAAGTTCTCCCAGCTGGGAAACCCCTTGATTGCTTTCAGAGACCATTGTGTCCTAGTCAGTTTCTCTTCTCTTTTTTTTTTCTTTTCCCTGAGGCAATCCCCTTTCACCAGTGTATCTTTATCTGATTGTCTCTATGGAGACATGAGAACCAGACAGCCAGTTTCTCTTTATCAGACTTTTTCCATGAAAACATAAAGACCAGCTGCCGAATTACTACTAAGTATACACACATTTTCTAGAAAAAAGCCTTGTAATATTCAATATTCTTTTTCATTTACTTGCTCTCTCTCTTAAAACTAATCAGTCTAAGGTCCTTAATACAGTCATTTCCCAATACAAGAATGAGGAAAAGTGCACTAATTTGAACGGGTTCCTATTACTTTATCAAAAGATAATGTAATCTAACAGACGAAACATCGAAATGGCCGCATTTGGAAACTTTTATTGTGGGGGATACCCCCCCCCCCCTGTTAAATATATATTCCAACTCCGAGCTCGCACTACAGTGAGGAAAGGGCAAATAACCCAGTCTTCACTGTACTGCGATCCCACAATGTGAACTTCTAAATGCGGCCGTTTCGATGTTTTGGCCATTCGATTACATTATCTTTCGATAAAGTAATAGGAACCCAATTTGAACTTTGTCATGCCTTTTTAACCAGGTTCTTTTTTCATTGCATTGCCTTTATTTCTCAAAACTGTAAAAGAAGAAAGAAAAATAGCAGCACCAGTTTGCAATCCCCATTACACTTACCAAAAAAAAAAAAAAATACCACGCAAAGAAACCCATCCACCACAAATACAGTACTATTCAGAAAAGAAAATGTTTTCTTTACTTACGAAACAAAACAACAACCAGGCACTGTTGTTTTCTTTACTTACAGTTAGCTTTATCCCCTCTCTTACCCTCCCCCAAAAGATTTTGCTAAACAATAATGACATGAAGTAGGGCATATAATTTAGAGTCCCCCACAAATCCAACACATTTTGAAAAATCCAATATTTCCAGGTTTTCTTGTTTTTATATTTCATAGATAATTATTGCATTGTAATCCTACATTGTTACTGGTTTTATTATTGTTGTTCTCCATTGCTGAAGTCCTATCTCTGCTTCATTTCCAATGTACTCTTGATTCTTCTAGTCACCTGTCATGCTCCCTTCCTTCTCTGCAACATTTTCCATTGAAATTCTGGAAAAGGTTTCACAGGTACAGTTTCTCTTTGGTCTTTATTACCAGAAGAACAAGAAGCAGAATCTCCTGTTTCACAGCTCACGGTTTGTTGGACAAACTTTTTTATTTCCTCCTTAGCATGATTCAGATGATTTTACTGTATTTGTGTTTCCTCCTACTTTATTTTGCTTTTGCCTCTTCTTAAAAGTACTCAATTGTATTTATTCTGCTGCATTTATTACTGCTTGGTAGTAGCCTGATTAAATTGTAACTGTTATTCTAAGTCTTTTTGTTTAAGCACTTGGGCTTCATACCAGTTGTTTTACATTAAGAAAGTTTGTGGTGTGCACTGTTGTGGCAGGACAGGTAGCTTACATCCTTCTAAACTGGGAATTGCTGATTGAAGGCTCAGTGACTGCTATTCTAAAAGTGTATTAGTTCTGGTTTAAGCACTTGGGCTTCAGGCCAGTTATTCTACATTAAGAAGGTTTGTGGTCTGCACTCTTGTGAAAGTTGAGGCTGGATTCTGCCCTTCTGAGCTGGGAATTTCTGGTCACATGCTTATTGTGCCTGCTTATTTGAACTGTTTCTTTTTGAAATTGGTGCTTCTGTGCATTTAAAGTGTTTTTGATTGTATCTGCTTTATTTTCTGAAAAAAAAAGTAAAAAAAATATATATATATATATATATATATATATATATATATATATATATACTTGTTTCCCGCCTTTCTAAGCTAGTATAGTCCAGTTTTCAGGTTAGTGCTGAATTCAGGGCTGTGTTTCAAGTCTGTGTTTGCCCATACCTTACATGGATAGAAGGAAGTTTCTCTGTTCACCTGTGAGAGAAGGGAGCTTTGAGCAGCCTCTCTGTCCCTGGAGGAGTGGTTTCAGCCCAGAAATTATTAGTTTATTGGCCATTTTGGGCTAATTTCTCTCTTTCATTTCTCTGCTATAAAAACTGCATTTGCCCAGTTTTGCCCACCGGGCAATGTCAGTTAGCTAGGGTATAACTGTTCCCAGCTCCACAAAGTCTCCTCTTCAATTTTTCCCTTGGAACTATTCAAACTTTCAACTTAAGCACTCAAACCATTCATTTCTCAGCCCGACACTTGCTAAAACTCATAGCAAGCACTTAGCACTAGACCCCCCTGTACTGTACAGAAGGACAAGGCTCTCTATTTGACCTTACCAGCCAATCAGTAAAACAGTTCACTGTACCTATCCAGGCATGTCAAAAGGTCAGTTTCAGGTGTACTCTCCAGTCCAACTGGTGAATCTGGGCATTTTGAGGCAATGTTACAACTGCCTCATGTACACAGACAACCCTCTCATCCTACCACCAAGTACTAATACATGAAAGAGATGCAGTTATACAGCCAAACTGGAGGCTAAGCTCCCTCAACCCAAGACTGGATCAGACAGTCAAGAGGAGAAGGGAAATACTTGCATCACACCACCAGTCTCACATAGACCCATTAAACCAGCACCATCAAAAAACACACACAAATGCATGAAAACATACTCTGAGGCTCTAAATAAAAATCTGCAAAAGCAACATAGACCTCCAAAGCAGGCATCCAAGCAACCTCCAACACAAACCATGAAACACATACTTCACAAAACCAGTGTGCCACGCAGTCACAGCCCTAAAGGAAAATAACATATCCAACACACTAGTAATAGGTGACTCTATAGTCAGGTACACTGACGTCCCACTCACTAGGTTGAACAAGGAGAAGGTTACTGTTAGCTGCCTGTCGGGTGCCAGGATCCACCACATAACACAAACACTCAAGTCACTCCAAAACAAGTACAAATATGACTCTCTCATTGTCCATGTTGGTGTGAATGACCTGAGCCGTACCTCCCTGGACTACATGAAGAGAGACATGGAAGAGCTCTCTGATCACGTAGCCCAGGCCGGTATGGCCCTGACCCTGAGTAACATCCTGCCCTCACCAAGAATGACACCACGGTATAAAGAAAAAATTATCAATTTCAACAATTGGCTAAGTTTCTGGTGTCATTCAAAGGGGATTCAGTGTCTGTCTGCCTGGGATGACATGCTTGACAAGCCACGCTGCTTCACTAAAGGCTGCTTTCACCTGTCACCCTTAGGCTTTCGAATACTGGCCAAGGCTCTTGCCACCCCCATAGTGCCTTTTTTAGGCAAGGCTCAAAAGACAAACCCAACGCAGTAAATAGCACAAGTAACAAAAAACTGAGGGTAATGCTACTCAATGCCAGAAGTCTAAACCTCAAAATGCACACACTTGAGGCACTCCTCAGTATGGAGAAAATCGATATATGTGCAGTAGTAGAAACCTGGTTTAAGGGTCCAGAGAGCACCCCAGCACTACCAGGCTACAACTAATACCATACATTTTGGTTACAGAACTCGGACTGAAATACAAAAGGCGGGGGCATATATCCATATTCATCAAGGATACCCACACCTCCAGGTTGGTGGCACAGCATGATGCTTCAGAGATCATCCACGTGCAACTAACAACGGACAAAACTGAAATTCAAATTGTAGCTTGCTACAGAACACCCACCATGTCCCAGGACCCCAATTTTGCATTTTTGGAAACACTGGGAAACATAAAGGTCCTACCAAACACCCTAGCATTGGGTAATTTCAATTACCCAAACATTAACTGGGAGAACTACTCAAGTACTAACTCCCTTGCCCAACATTTCCTAGAATTTAGAAACTCAAATGCCCTGGATCAACTGGTCAGCACTCCCACCAGAGGTGACAACATATTGGACCTGGTCATCACCAACATGGGTGACCAGTGTTCCACTTACTGGTTAGATCTGACCATAAACAAATCACTCTGGATATCTGTATTCCACCCCCACCCCCGGTCAAGGAAACCACCATGAAAAACTTTTTAAAAGCAAACTTCACGGTACTTAAGACCGAGGTGGAAAGTTTCAAAGCCCCCACGCTAAAGGATAATGCTGTCCAAGCTGCAAAATCCTTTACTAATGCATTCTATGGGCACCTACAAGAATGCATGGATCGTGCTGTCCCAAGCAAAACCAAGACTCACTCCTCCAAGAAAAGGAAACCAGTCTGGTGGACCCCTGCCATAAACAAGCTGTACAATAGAAGAAGGAAACTAGTACAGAAAAGAGTAAAACCCCAAGAAGGGGAAACTTCCTTGATCGGCATCAGCAAGAAACTACGATCCCTCATAAAATCATCCAAGGCTTGCTGTGAAAGAAAAATTGCCAAGGACTCCAAAGATAACCACAAGGCATTCTTTAGCTATGTCAAGAATCTAAGTGGCAGTGCTCAGATCTGCTCAGAGTTAGTGCAGAATGGCACAAAATACACTGAACCAACCAATATCATCAACATCCTGGCAGACAGGTACAGTGCAAACTTTACCCCCCTCTCACCCCAAAAGGGCCTGTAACCATACCAGAAGAATGTAGAGCCTCTGAAATCACAGACACTCCAGTTAAAACAGCCTTCTGCAAAGCCAAAAACAAAGCATCAATGGGACCGGACGGTGTCCCAGGCTGCATCCTACACGAGCTCAAAGACGAAGTAACCCCTCACCTAAACACACTGTTCAGACTCTGCCTCTCCACAGGCTACGTACCCATAGAGTGGCGCACAGCAACTGTTATTCCGCTCCACATAGGTGGAGCCACAACAGACCCAGGGAACTATCGCCCTATAAGCCTGACTAGCTTGGTCTGCAAGGCTATGGAGCGCATCATCATGGAACTCATTAACAGAGACATTGGGAACCTCCAAACACTGGACCCTACCCAGTTTGGCTTTGTTAAGGGGAGATCATGCCTCCTAAACCTGTTGGACTTCTTTGAGACAGTTACCAAGGCTATAGATGAGGGAAAGGTGGTACACACAGCCTACCTATACCTCGCAAAGGCCTTCGACACCATTCCCCATTCTGGTATTATAGAAAAGCTCACCAGCCTGAACATAAACCCCTACTTCACAAGATGGGTTGCCAAGTGGGTCACGGACAGAACCCACATGGTGAGAGTTGCAGGAGCTAGGTCCGACTCTAAACCGGTTATAAGTGGCTTTCCCCAGGGCTCAGTCCTAGGACCCCTCCTGTTCAGCATATACTTTTCAGAGGTACAGGCAAGCACAGGAAGACTATAGCTGACCAAATTCGCAGACGATTGCAAACTAGGGGCTATAATTGACTTTCCAGCTGACACAAACTTCCTGTAAAAGGGTCTCACTGAGACAGACACCTGGTGTCAAAATCATGGCCTCAAGCTAAATGCCAAAAAGTGCATAGTCACCCCCCCCTTTGGAAAAAAACAAAGTACCCACAAACTACCACATAGGCGATAGTCCCCTAAATATGGAAGATGTAATAAGGGATCTGGGGACCCAAGTAGATAGTAATTTCTCCTTTGATAATCACATTGCCAAAGTGGTTAGAAAATCCTATGTGGCCCACCTAATCACAAAAGAGTTCACATCCAGATCAAAAGAGGTCATTGTGCCCCTCTACTCATCACTCATCAAGACCCATCATAGAGTACAGCACCCCATTTGGGATGTACCTTACAAGACATCTGCAACAGCTGGAAAGACCACAGAAGTACCTCACCAAGAGGATCACTGGCCTCAAACAGATGCCCTATGCAGCTCGACTGAAGAAACTCCAGCTGTACTATGTTGCATACCGCCTACTCAGAGGTGATCTCTGCCTGACATACAAGGCCATGTCCAATCCAGAATTCATGGACATACTCCACCTAAAGAAAACCATATCCCCTCGAGCTACACGCTCTAGGGATCTAAACCTCACCACAACAGTAAATAGGATGTGCTGGAGGGATAGATTCCTGTCCCAGAGACTTCCCATGCTTTGGAACAAGATTCCAATCTACATTAGGCAGAGCTCCTCGCTAACGCTCTTCAAGAGAAACCTTGACGAGTGGATGGGAAACAGAAAGTTTATCCCGGGGATCACTTCAGTGGCTGTGCTGGACAGAGGCACAGGGAACTAATCTAAGGGGGTAGCGAAAGCAAACGTATTCTGTCTAAGCTTATAAATGCCTTCAGGCAGATAGCCTAGTAACTACCTATGAAAAAGTGATTTTGTCCCTCCAGAGAAGACCTTAAAGACAACTGGATACAGCAGTTTGAATCTCATACCTGCGTCTCAACATTCGCTGAAGAGTGGAATGAATTTACTCCTCTTTGCCTGGTGTACAGTGAGTAATCATTCTCTGCAAACACTCTTGTTTTCTCTCACTTTTAGTATTTTGTCCTAACACAGTTTTGTCAGAATCAGCTCCTTCTGCTGGTAGAATTGCATCTTTACTATTAAAGGTCCAGGTTGCTTTCTTATAGCTAGGTTTGGAGCATGCACACGATGTGCCCTTTCAACTAACAATTCCTGCTGTGGAGTACCAGTCCCAGGGGCTTATTAATGCAGTCTGTTCCTTCCAGTTTCTCTGGTATAGCTGAAAATCTCAGGTTTTCCCTATGTGTCCTCTAATTCTATTATCCTTTGAAACATCTCTTCCTGAGCACCCAGCCTTTTCTTCATTTCAACCTCTGATTTTTGCAGCTTTATCATCTCATCTGAATACCTGTTTAAATTTTCCTCCATTTTTTTCCATCCTTTTGTTTGTGTTGACATACTCCATCAATGTTTTGTTTATTTTAACCAGGTCAGTATGCAGATGTTCTTCGTGTTTCACTGTTGCAGTCATTACATTTGGGTAATCCTGCTGGCAGGTTGCCCTCATTCGGCCTGAATTCCAAAGTCTTGGGTCCTGCGTTGGCTGTCGTCGCCCCTTCCCTGACGTCAGGTCGTCAGGGGTATAAAAGAAGCAGCCGATGCCATTTTCTTTAGTCTTTCTTGCCGCGTGGTGCCCGAAGCAGAAGCAGTTCGCAAGTGCCGGTCGGCCGACTCCTGAGATTTTCGAGTTCGAATTTCAGATCCAAAGTCTTCTATAAAGCTAAGTATCCCATTGGGGAAACTTTTTTCTTGCTCCAGGACCAATGTCAGAAAAAGTTAATAATTGCATTTCTTGTGGGAAGCAAATACCTCATAAGGACTTTCATTCTTGCTGTATTCCTTGCCTAGGCCCCAATCATAACTTTCTGGGTTGTTGGGTTTCTGCTAGATTTAACCAACGCACTATTAAGCGTCTGTATAATTTTGCTTTGAATTACTTTGGACGCAGGTTTAATTATCCAGAAATGTCGTCAGAAAGCCATCCGACTACCGGAGTTCACAAAAAAACGCAAAGAAAAAGAAAGACACCCGGCCCAAAACCGACGACAAAGCTTCTCCTAAGCCAGTCGCCAGTTCGCAGGTTCTCAGTGAGGCGCTTTCGCAGCCCCTGACGACCGCTACTTTAGAGTCGCAGGCCGCTACCGACTCCCACGTAGTGTCTGCCATGCCGCTGGAAACTCAAGGTATTGAAGCCTTGGATGCTAATCCTTCAGATGGGTCTGGAGCTGCTGAGCAGGCACCGGCTTCTGAGGGTGTATTCAGACCCAAACATCTATACATTAAACCGACTTCAAAGACAAAGACTAAAGCTCCTTCAAAGGCAAAGAAGCAAACTCAAGAGCCACGTGGACAGGCCTCCATGCCCAAAAAACAGATGCTCAAAATGGCTGAAGACTTGATTACCTTGATCAAGGGTTCCCTTCCCCCTCCTGATAAGAGGCCTAGGCAAGAGACTGACTATGAATCTTCAGATCAGATTTCCATTTCTTCTGATTCCTCTTCTGATCAGGAATATTCTTTTCCCCTCTATGAGGATTCTGATGCTGAAGAATCCATTCCTTCAGCTTCTCCTCCTGAGGACTATTCCTTTGGGGAAACCTTACATACCATGAGGGAGCATTTCCACTGGGAGAGCCAAGATTTTTCAGAATCTAAAAAGAGACTCAGGGATTTCCTGTTACTACCTCAGCACAAGCCACTAGCCATCCCTCCTGTGTTAGACATTGTAGATGATGTGTTTTCGGAGTCTAGCCTTACCCCTGACTCCTTGCCCTCCAGCTCCTGTTAAGCCTGACCGATATTACAAGGTTCCTGACTCACATAAATTCCTTTTTAAAAACCCTGCTGCAGACCCAGAAACTATTTCTCAGGGTCCCAAGGGAGTTAAGGCTTCCGCTGCAAAAAACCCTACTCCTTCTGAGAGGGATTCTAGGGCACTGGATAGATGGGGAAAAAAGATTTACACATCTGCTACCTTGGCTATAAGGGCCTTAAACTGTCAGTTTCATATGCTGAAATATCAGCAACATGTCATGGCATTGCTTAAACAGAAAATGTTGTTAAACTCTGAATGTGCAGAAAACAAGGAAATGCAGGATATATTGCATGCAGCTGAACAAGTTGGAAAGCATACTTTGCAATGTGGTTTTGATTCTTTAGAGGCCTCCTGCAGGGCTGCAGTTACAGGTTCTGTAATTAGAAGGCATGCTTGGTTAAAGGAACAAAATCTGCCTGATCATGTTAAAGTTAAATTATTAGATGCACCTTTACAGCATGATACTTTGTTTGGTGTTAAGGCAGAAGAGGTGTTAAAGAAAATGGAGGACAAGGCTAAATCTATGCAAACGGTCAAAGATTTCTTACAAGTACAGCCACCTAGGTTTAGTAGACACTAGCCAACAAAGAATTGGTCCTTTCCTGTGTCAGACAGACCTCAAAGGGGCAGACACAGACGCCCTAGAGGCAGATCCCAGGCGCAAGGTTCATACAGATCAAAGCAATGGGGTACTTCTACCTCCAAAAGTGGAGAAGACAAATCACAACCTTAGAGGAAACAGTCCCAATGACTTCCCCCTGCCGGCACCAAGCACTTATTTCCTGGCAGCACCCTTGAGGGAAAATTAGCACTTTTTTCTCAAAACTGGCACATTATAACCCAGGACAAGTGGGTACTAAATATTGTGTCACAGGGCTACAAGTTCCATTTCCATACCCTGCCAAAGGCAAATGGCTGGCCAGATCTGCCAAAAAAATCAATGGGCAGAGGCACAAAAACAAGTCTCATCCCTCATGGACATGAGGGCCATTCAACAAGTGCCAGAGCAAGAGCGGGGACAAGGATTTTACTCAAGACTGTTCTTGGTACCCAGAAAGGACAAGGCCTGGAGGCCAGTACTGGACCTATCGATTCTGAACACATTCCTGGATATACCAAAATTCAAAATGTTGACTTTGCAGCAGCTTCTGCCCATGCTGGGCAAGAACGCTTGGCTTGTAACTTTAGACCTAAAAGAGGCATACCTGCATTTCCCAATCAGACAAATATGCAGAAGATACCTCAGATTCAAGGCTGGCTCAATGCATTACCAATTCTCTGCACTGCCCTTTGGCTTATCTACTGCGCCCAGGGTCTTTACAAAGTGCCTGGCACCAGTAATTGCATGCTGCAGACTAAGAGGAATAAAAATATATCCTTTCTTGGATGACTGTCTCATTCAAGCAGAGAACAAGGACATCCTTCTACAGCATCTGGCGTTTGTGAAAAAACGTCTAACATGCCTAGGGTACACAGTCAATGAAAAGAAATCAAAACTAGTATCCTCTCAAGAGATAATATTCCTGGGTGCAAGCTTAAATACAACTGCCCAGATGTCTTATCTCACGCCAGATAAACAAAGGCAATTGACTACCTATTTCAAAATGTTAGCAACAAAGGCCCAGTTATCTGCAAGAAAAATTCTGCAGGCTTTGGGCTTCATGGCATCCTGCATCCTACTCATTCCATATGCAATACTGCATATGAGGAAACTTCAATGGTACCTAAAAAGTGTTTGGACTCAGCATTGCCACAGGCTGGAAACTATAATTACTCTCATTCCCTGCCTGCAACAGGAGTTTTGGTGGTGGGCAAAGGCTTGTCACCAAAACAAGGGACAGCCATTCACATTACCCCCAGCCAGGCCGACAACAACGGATGCATCAGATTATGCCTGGGGGGGGGGGGGCAGGCCCAGGCCCAGGCCCAGGCCCAGGCCCACATGGCAGGAAGATGCATTCAGGGAACATGGACCTCAAACCAAATGCATCTACATATCAATCAAAAAGAAATGCTAGCTGTTCAAAATGCCCTGACAGCCTAAAAGGACCTACTTCATCCAGGACAACTATTGATAGACAGACAGCACCAAGGTCATGTGGTATATAAACAAGCAGGGGGCACACATTCTTACCCCCTTTGCAGACTAGCCATGACTTTGTGGGACACAGCATTTACTTACCAAGTACATCTGCAGGCACAATTCCTGCCAGGAAGGAAAATTACTCTGGCAGGCGAACTAAGCAGAAACCTCATGGATCCCCACGAGTGGCAGCTGGATCCACAAGTCTTCAGCATGATAACAAGGAAATGGGGATGCCCAGACATAGATCTATTTGCCTCCCCTCACAACTACCAACTAAAGAGATTCTGCACAAGGATTTATCACAGACAAGCATGGAAAGTGGCCACCCTATCCTTCAGCTGGAAAAACCTATCAGTATATGCCTTTCCCCCTCTGCCTCTCCTCCTCAAGGTACTCCTAAAGGTCAGACAAGAGAAGCCAAAGATGATACTGATTGCACCAGACTGGCCCCGCCAGTACTGGTACCCAATATTAAGGAGCTTGTCTCAATGCCCAGCTTGGACCTTACCTCAAGTACCGCATCTACTGTCCCAGCAAAACAATCAGATCCTGCACAGCCAACTCGGGACTTTAAACCTGGCAGCATGGCGGATAATGTAGCCATACAAAACACACCTCTCAGCAAAGCTGTGATGAATATCATTTTGGAAGCCAGAAGGCCTAGTATTAGAAAATCTTATGCTGGAAAATGGAAGAGATTCTGTGCTTGGAACCAGGCACAAGGAACAGATACAGCTGTGCCAAATATTCCTCAGATTTTACAATACTTAACTGAGATGCTGAAAAAAGGCCTATCTTTCTCATCTATTAAAATTCATGTCTCTGCCATTTGTGCTCATTACAATGCAGAGCCACCAATCTTTTCTCATCCCTTATTAAAACAGTACCTCAGAGGAGCCAAAAATTTAAGGCCTCCAAGGAGATTACCAATGCCTGCATGGGACCTCAACTATATCTTGGAAAAACTCACCCTGCCTCCTTTTGAGCCAGCTGCTACTGCTGATATAAAGTTTTTATCTTGGAAAACAGCTCTGTTCCTAGCAATAACGTCTGCAAGATGAGTTTCAGAGCTACAGGCACTCATGGCTGTGGAACCTTTTTATCATTTTTTTATCCAGACAGGGTCTCCCTGAGGACAAACCCAACATTTATGTCTAAAGTGGTGTCCAGTGTGGCTCTTAACCAAACCATTCATCTGCCAACTTTTTATCCAAATTCACAGAACAAGGGGGAAAGAATTCTGCATTCTTTGGACGTACACAGCTTAGATTCTACTTGGACAGAACCAAAGTTTTCAGAAAGACAGAGCAATTACTAGTGGCATATGCTGCAAGATCACAAGGAAAGGCTATCTCAAAGCAGACTATTTCAAAGTGGATAGGCCACTGCATTTGTTTCTGCTACTTATATCATGGCAAGCCAGTGCCTAAGGGCATTAGGCCACATTCCGCCAGAGCTGCAGCCACTTCAGCAGCCTTTCTCAGGGGAGTAGCAACCAAGGACATTTTAGAGGCAGCTACTTGGAGTTCAGTGCACACCTTTACAAGGCACTGTCATCTGCCACTCTTGTCTGTCCATAGATCCTTCTCTTTCATGTATTCTGATGTCAACATTTTTAAAGGGGGTTTGCATGAGAAGCCTCTGAGAAAATTGATGGCACCTCCTTGGGATCTTAATTTTGTGTTACAGAAGCTAAAGCTTGCTCCTTTGAAACCAGCTGAGGTTCTTAACATGGAAAACAGTTTTACTGATTGTGCTGACCTTTGCAAAAAGGGTTTCTGAGTTGCAAAGTCTTAGGGTGAATCAACCCTGTCTCATTTTTTTTACAGGGCCAGGGTTTCTTTGAGAACTAATCTTTCTTTTATTCCTAAAATGGTATCTGGGTTTACATTAAAACCAAACAATCCATCTCCCCATTTTCTTTTCTGAAGCTAAAAATTTGAGAGAAAGGATACTCTACACCTTGAATGTCCACAGATAACTTTGGTACTCTCTTGATAGAACTAAATCTTTCAGATCTTCCTAACAATTCATTTCTTCTTAAGATGATATGAGGCAAGCTGTGTCAAAGCAGACCATTTCCAAATAGCTGTCAAAGTCTCTAAACTTTTGTTATACTCACCACAACAAAACTGTTCCAGGCAGGGTCAAGGCCAATCTACCGATCCATCTATCTTGGGTTCATCTGTGGCTTTTTTGAAAGGGTTGGATTCTAGAAGCTGTTACCCTGTCCTCTGTACACACTTTACAAAGTACTATAAGCTTCAGTTATTCTCTAAGTCTAGATCAGGCTTTATAAGGACCATTCCCCAGGGACTCCTGAACACTCTCTTCATCTCTCAAGTGTAGGAAGCCGAGGTAATCTACCCATATAGTTGAGGCTACTACAGCAGTGATCAATATGGTGAGTATAGTATAGCTTTGTAAATAAACTTACCGTAACAGTTTATATTTGAATGATAACTGTTGCAGTAGCTGGTCCCTTCCATCCATCCCCCTTATTTTTTGGTGTGTTGTTTATGGTGGTGTATGGTTATTTATTTTTTGTTCTTCCGACCATTGTCTTTACAGGGCTCAGCCTCCCTCTTTCTCTTTTGGCAGGAAAGCTCTGAAGGGCTTGGCGCACAAACTTGTCTTTTAATCAGCTCTGTTCGAGCTGCCAGACAGTTTGAGCACATAAAGATGCCCTGAAAATTTGGAATGTGGCCAACTGTTATATCTTTGGAAGAATATAATCCATGTAGCTAAGGCTACTGCAGCAATGAACATTTGAGCATCTACTGCTATGGTACATTTATTTACATAACTGTACTTTCTGTTAACTTTTTAAGCAACTTAAAATAATTAAAAATTTGCCCTGATTTTTGGCCTTTGTTACAGTATTATTTTTGTCTTTTCCGGAATTCTTGAACAAGTAAGTTGAGAGGCATAGCCCTTCTGGATAGAATAAACCAAGTCCATTTTGTAAAACACCAAATTCTGCAGCACATAATTGTATTTGACAATTTAAAAATCTTAAAGGCATGTCTCTTTCCTCTTGGGGTTGAGAGGAGGGGAGCTGTTTTAAAAGCACATTCATCCTGTTGATTAGGTACGTGATTTTTGTCCCCCATTTGGATTGGTTTATACTAACTGAGTGACATTAGCAGTCACTCCAGTATATCGTTTTATCTTTTTTTAATAAAACACTTCATCAAACTGAAGCATATCACTAAGGCAGTGGTTACATACTAAAACCAAATGATAACATGACATAACTCTGCAGGTAGACAGTAAGTGCAATTCTATATACAAGATGTGAAGTGTGACTGGACATTAAATGTTGCTGCTGTAAAGATTTGCATTTCAAAAATGCTTTTAAAATTTAGTACATCTTTGAGCTCACATGGCTTGGATGTACCATTAAAAGGCTGACAAGGAGGAAACAGTGTTCTTTTTATCCAGGAGAAGAGGGGGAAGGCACCACAACTAAATTTATTGACTGCAGATAGTCTACTACACAAAAAGACAGGCAAGTTTTGTTGTGAGAATCGTGGTGAGGAGGAGCCTTCTGAAAAAATGTGAGAGATGACATTAGAATTGTACACTTGTGGAAGTAATTTTCCAAAATAAAGATGGTGCAGTCTTCATTATTTCAGCCTACGCTACATAGGGCTGCAGGGCCTCCTCGATAAAGCAGGAAAAATGGGTTTGTCTTGATAATGGATGACCTGAATCCTCCTTATTGACACAGAACCGAACATGAGGATTTCTTTTATTTGCATGATTGGGGCAGTCTGAATAATGGAGAGACTATTCTGGATTGTGTATGGTAAGAGGCATAATGGGTGCAAACATTTTTGCCAAGGGAGATGGTCACAAGATCACTTACAAGGGTGATCAACATACTACTCTGGTAGACCTGCTGCTAATAGGGGAAAGGCATTGAGGTGAGTTCAGATATTGCAAAACTGTCTCTATTGAAACTGTCATTGTCAGCGTAAAGCAGTTGTGGCCTCAGTCACCTGCAATCTGTAGTTGGATAAGGCTCTAAGATCCACACAGACTAAAGACCTGGAAGTTGGCTGGAACAAAAGCACCTCAGGAAGAACAGGAATTAGGTGAAACAGGAAAGAAGTGTTAGCATGTCAGAACAGTATGCAGGAAGTTTATAGAACAGTTCTGTTGTTAATCCAAATAAGGAAAGGTGGTGGTGGAATGCAGAATATGGGAAATAGACTTGTGCTTCAGTGACATTTGCTCTTCACACTCTGAACTACCTGACCCATGACTTGTTTTCAGAAGGATCTGACTAAAGAACTGTCTTAATCCTTTTCTGGTAGTCTGCCTGCTGACATCCAAAAATTGGTAGAGTCAAGGCTGTCTGCTCTACAGTCTATGCCCAACATACCCAAGGTTCTCCTCTCTAATGCAGCTGATGGCACATCAAGGGAGGCAGCCATTGACATTGCTGTTCCTGGTTGCTTCTCTACAATTTTGCAGAAAGCTTCACAAATGTCCTTCATTAATCTCCCTTTTGATGTTTCACTGCTCTTTGGACTTATGGTAAAAGACACACCTACCAGAAGTGAACAGGAGGTCAGTATCCTGTCTGCCATAGGCATATGCTTTTACACCTTCCCCAAAACACCTTCTCCCAGAACCAGAAAGGTGGAAAGAAGCTATGGCTTTTAAATTCCTAGAGTTTTGCCCAAGAAGCTTCTGCAGACAGACCCCCCTTCCTCAGGGCAGAGGGGGATTAATTTCAGTGGATGTCTCCTCAGGGGCAGAAGTGGAGTAGAGAATCAAGGGTTTTAAGGTTCTTTTACTGAAAAGTCTTTTTATTGCTCCTGAATAGTTCCTGACTGTGCACTCTACAGGCAGTCTGGGGATGGAGGTGGGGGCTTATCCCTGTACCCCTATGCCTTGCTAGCCATCGCTCAAGATTTATGAGTGCAAAAGATAATCACCAGAGGTTTTATTATTCAATTTGCTTTCCTCCAAAAAAGTGAATCTTCAATTTTCCACCCAATCAGAGGGAATTGGCTACAGTAGAAGAAGCAAAGCTATCATAAAAATGACTCATCCAGGAGGTTCCACCAGACCAGTGAGTATCTGGAGTTTATTCAGAGTTCTTTTTGGTTCCAGTAAAGACCAGAAGCCTTGTGTCCATTCTGGACCTAAGCCATCTCGAACAATTTGTCAAACAAATTCTGGATGGTCATGGTTCAATCTGTTGTAGTATGTCTGAGGAAAAATGGATGTGCTTGATACATTTCAAGGATACCTACTACCATGTTAAGATAAGGCAGCCCAGGGAATATCTCCATTTCCATCTGAGAGCCAGTCATTTCCAATTGAAGGCATTGCCCTTTGGTCTCACCATAGCCCTCAGGGTATTCAAAATGTACGGCAGTCATCACAGCATATCTAAGGCTGCGAGGGTTCCCAGTGTTCCCCTACTTAGATACTTAGATGCTGACTTCTCATTGTATCCACCAGGGATCTACTTTTCCAGTGCATGGATTTCTTGCTGCAGTTAGCCCCTTACTTGGGAATTTCAATCAGTTTAACCAAAAGCCAGTTGACACTGTCACAGGCAACAGAGTTCATAAGGTGCCACCTGGACTCCACATCACAAATTGTCAGGTTTCCGAAATTGAGGATCCTATCCTTATGCCAAATAGCTGCCAAGGTAATAACTTATTCAAACCCTCTGATAAGGCTGATCCCACGGTTGCTGGGGTTGATGACTGCATCTATAACATTAGTACCTCAGACAAGATTTAACATGCGAGTTCTGCTGTGGATCGTTATCCCCTGTACAGTGGTCAGTATTGTTCATCTCCTATCAGTTTTCAGGAGCCATATTTGCTGGTGGTCGACCTCCCAGAAAGTCACACGTGGTCGACCTCCACAGTCACCACCCTTCTTAGGTGGGGGGCATTACACAGAGAAGATGATTCAAGGCACATGGTCCATGACTGAGGCCAGACTTCACATCAGTGTCTTAGAGATGGGTGTGTGCCTCTTTGTATTGCAGACATTTCAGTACATTCTCCCCAAGGGTGTGATATCCATCAGGTGGACAACTTGGCAGTGGTTTGGTACATCATCAAGCAAGGATGATCTCATTTATACCCATTATGCTAGGAAGCCATGAGTTTGGAGCAGTGTCTTCTGAATATGTTCTGTTGACAAAACACATCTGTGGACTTCCATCTGGCAGACAAATTAAGCAGGTCTGTTCTTCTGCCTCATGAGTAGGATCATAGGAGGTTACTAGGCTATTGGCTGTAAGGCCTCTACATTTTGTTCCCTTCTGGATCAAGATACATAGACTGTTTGCCTGCAAATCTAAGAGCAGCACTGACTGCTCCTGTCCAAGTGGTCCTTCAGTCAATCAGTGGCAACCATAACTTTCAGTCACAGGGGCCAGGCTTGCTGCCATCTTTTTGCCTCTCACCAAAACAACAAATTCAGTAGCTACTTTTGCCCTGATTCCCCGAAAGGCGCAGTCACCGAGGGATGCTGTGGTGTACAATTGGTTCCCGGGTATCCTGTATGCCTTTCCTCCTTTTCCCAATAACCAAGTTTTTTCAGAAAGTCATGCGGTACAAGGCAACACTAATTCTCATTGCACCCTTTTGGCCTCAGCAGGTTTAGTTCTTATTCTGGCCTCATCTGAAACACCTTCCTGGGTGCTGGGTCCACGTCCAGACCTCTTGGTAAACCTGTGCAGTCAGCCTCACAGAGACATAAAACCCTAAAACTGTCCACATGGTTCTTCCAGTTCTGCTGGCCAGAGACACCAGGCTAGCTACACTAGTTGTATATATTCTGTTGTACTCACAAAAACCTAACACTAAGAAGATTTAGCTTAGTAAGTGGAAAATATTTTTGTATGAGCCTCCTATAAAGGTTTGGACCCTTTTACAGCTCCATTAATATCTATCTTGGATATCTTAGTGGGCTTATTTCAAAAAGGCACCATCAGAGTGCAATTAGCAGCTATATCCAACTTTCACATGGGACAAAACCTAACCTCTGTTGCCTCTTTGAAGATCTCGAAAGCTTTTTTAAAAGGAGCTTTCCTTCTCAGACCTCCAGTCAGGAATCCAGTTTCTCCTTGGGATGTTACTGTGGTTCAAGCCTTAACTAGATTCCCAATTTGAGCCGTCATCCTCATCAGAACTAAAATTCCTTTCTTGGAAAATCCTTTTTCTGGTAGTAGTTACCATAGCTAGGAAGATTTCTGAGTTACAAGCATTGTCCTGCAGACCTCCTTATTCTAGATTTTCATAAAATTTGATTTTCATTGGGAACCAGCCTTCCTTTTCTGCCTAAAGTGGTCTCAAAAGCCGATCTTACCCAAGCAATTAACTATTAGATGTGAAGTTGTTCAGTCTCGCCGTTCATTCTTATAAATGGGTTCAAAGCCGATCTATCGGCTCCGAGTTGGCTGCTTTACTAGCCGAAGATCTCAGAGTAGCTCGAAGCCAGGTCCTATCCCATGATGCTCACTGTCCTACTTCAGATCTAGTTTGCTGCTGCAACAAATCGGTGGTCGTCAGAGAGCTTGGGCCAGATTGTGACAAATTCTTTTCTGCTTTATAGATAAATAGAATTACTCTTTATACAGTTATACTACTTATTGGGCTAGTTGGCCTTTGTTGTTTTAATCCTTTCAGAGTTTTGACGAGATTTCTTCCTTTTCAGAGCGTCTGCTCTTAGGCCTTTGGCCATGCCTTTATTATTCCCTATCCTGTTTAGCGTGGTTTACGTAGTATTGATAATAATAGTGTGTGTGTTTAGCTTATTTAGATATCAAAAATTAGAAATATATTTAGATATTAGATTGTTTGATAGTTGTTCAGTGGTCTGACAACTCAGAGTTGTTTATAGTAGCTAGATTTGCGGTGTTGTATGTGCTGTTGTTGTTCAGTAATCCTTTTGTTTTCAGATTAGTGTTTACTGTGGTGTTGCTCCTAATGGCTGATCAAAAGGAGAGGCAAAAATCAGGATTTAAAAAGTGCCCAAAATGCGGGCAGATGTCTATCACGGACGCCCATGTGAATTGCATCTGTTGCTTGGAAGCCAGTTCACCTCCAGGTGCCATTCCTTCAGTAGCAGGGTTTTGCTTGAGAGAAGAAGGAAGTTGGTGGATAGAGGGTTATTGAAGCCAGATTTTCAGAAGTCCTTGGATAAGGCTGACCAGACCTCTACTTCATCGAAGGTGTCAAAGTCTTCTAAAGCTTCCCGGAACCCAAGTCATCAGCTTTGAGTCTTACTGTGAAGGTGCGGTTGTGGGCTCCGCATTCTTCGGAGCAGTGCACCGAGCCAGTATTTTGGAGCTGGTCCCCAGTCTTGGAACCAGTCTCCGAAACCTTGAGATTGCCTATTCTTCAATCGGTGGCTTCTTTGGTTCCTTCGACTCGTTTTTCGAGGACCCTCACTGATGTGGATGTGAACCGGGTGGTGCCCAGGCTTCTCGAGAACCCGGCACTGGCAAAATTGTTATCAGCCTCGACCCAACCTGTTTTGTGGCCTAAGACTATCGCACCTGCTATGACTACTCCTCTGAGCTGAGCCTTCGGGGCCAGGGGAGGAGGATCTGATGATTGTGGAGCCTTCGGAGCAGAGGCCTGTTCCACTGTCATCGGTTCCGTCAACCCTGACTTCTTCGGTACCATTGGAAGAGTCTGAGAGCCAACACTCTCTGGTCGGCTCCGGGGGGGGGGGAGAGTCGAACTTATGCATCGGTTCCGACCCTTCCTCTTGGAGCGTCAGCGCAGATGAGCTCAGCTCCGTCCTCTGGCTCAGAGCCCACAGTCTCGGTGCCGGGGAGGTTGCTGTCTTCTTCAGAACCGGCAGCTTCCTCAGTTCGGAGCAGTGGTGCCTTCAATGCTATGAGGAGGGTTATGTCATCCAAGACACACACATCATTAGGTCCCTCCTCCTCCTCCTCCTCCCCTAAAGTGCCACTTTCTGCCTCTACATCGCAGGTCCCTGTGAAGCATCAAGACCCGGAGCCTCAGGTAACCCCATCGGGTGACCCTTGTTCTACTGAGACCTCACCAGAAGCTCCCACTGATGAGGTTCCCAGGAAGAAACTTTGCAAGAGGAGGCATTTAGATTCCCCACAGGAGTCTTTGACATCAGACACCGACTTAGAGGAATCAGAAGGGTCCCCACAGTCCCCCTCAGAGGGTATCACCTTTGCTGATATCCTGGAAGTCCTTAAGCAGAGGGGTGACTGGCAGTCCGTTAGCCCTACTGAGGCTGAGTCGGTGCTCCTGAAGGCCTTTGGGTCTCAACCTTCCACCTCCTGGGTGACTCCACCCTTCGACGAACTAATGAAATTGGTTGCTCAGAGAGCGTGGGAGTCTCCTGATACTATGGAACCGGTCCCTCGGAGGCCCAGCAAGTTTATCACCTCCCCCCAAGACAAGATGCTCCTCACTAAGGGAGTTCTAGCTGATGCCATGGTGGTGACGGCGGCCACCAAGAAAGAGATGTCCGAAATCTCTTCTACTGTCCATCCTCCTAATAGGGATTCCAGGACTATGGATAGGTACAGGAAACACATCTTTAGTTCGGCCTTTGCTACGCGATCGCTTAACTACGTGACTCATTTTACCCATCTTCAAAGAGATCTCCTAAAAGAGCTCGGAGATACTCTGCAGGGTTATACAGATGGAGCTGTCTCTGAGAAGGTGACAGCCCAGCTTAATACCCTTAATTCCATAGTTAACTCGTCCATGTGGCTCATTTCCTATGCAGCCGATGGTTCGAGTTGAGCAGCGGGTTCAGCGATAGCTCTTGGGAGACATTCCTGGATGCGCTTTTGCTCCTTTGTGGAAGCCTTCAGGTCTTCCTTTGTCAACACAACATTCGATGGCTTGTCTCTTTTCGGGCCCAAAGTCAGGGAGACTCTCACTAGGTGTGAGCAAGAGGGAAAGACTATCTGCCGTAGGAGTCCGTTTTTCCACCCCTACCAGATCATACCCCAAAGGGCAGAAAGGTGGAAAAGTATGGTTCTGAAAGTCCCAAGGAGCTTTCCAGAACACACACAGTGAACCCCCCTCCATGTGCAGAGGAGGGGGTAATGGAAGAAGCCACCCCGGCGGCAGAGGGGGTCCGCAGAACCAGGGCGACAGGGATCAGTTCCTTGGTAAGCCCTATCAGTGCTCCTGAAAGGAGGCCCGACTGTCCTACTCTGGAGGCAGTCGGGGGTTGCTTGGCTTTGTATCTGGATGTCTGGCTAGGAATTACAAGAGATTCTTTGGTACAAAGCATCATTGGTACAAAGCATCATTACCAGAGGTTACATAATTCCATTCTTAGAAAACCCACCTGTTGGGGAAAAAAATCCAGATGTTCCACCCAGTCTCAGGGATCAAGCAGCCATAGAGATCCAGAGGCTGCAGAAAGAGAGTCATCCAGCCAGTCCCAGCAGACCAGTTAGGATCCGGCACTTACTCCAGATTCTTTTTAGTTCCAAAGAAGACAGGGGACTGGAGGCCCATCTTTGATCTCAGCAGACTCAACACATTTGTAAAGAAGGAGAAGTTCCAGATGGTCACGCTTCAGTCTATTCTCCCATTCCTCGGAATGGGTGATTGGATTTGCTCTATAGATCTCAAGGATGCGTACTACCATATCAAAATGGCCAGACCATCCAGAGATCATGTGCGTTTCCGGCTGGGAGCCAGTCACTACCAATTCCGAGCACTGCCCTTTGGACTCACAACAGCTCCCAGAGTGTTTACCAAAGGCATGGCAGTGGTTACGGCTCACCTGAGGCATCTAAAATTCTGAGTATTTCCGTATCTGGATGACTGGCTCCTTAATGCCGTCTCCAGGCATCAACTAATTCTGTCCAGGGGTCTCAATCTCTGCTCTCAGGCATCACTATCAATTTTGAAAAGTCTGCGTTGTCGCCATCGCAGCATATCTCCTTTATTGAAGCAGAACTAGACACCACCACCGCCACAGTAAAATTGCCCCTGGACAGAATAGTCAATCTCCGAAACCAGGTCTCAGACATTTTGCAGAGAAGAAAAGTACCGGCCTCTCAAGTACTGAAGTTGCTAGGTACCATGGCAACTACTGCTCATAGTAGTTCCTCTGGGGCGTATGCGCATGAGGATTCTTCAGTGGTTACTCTTCATCCAGTGGTCTTACCAACAACTTCCGATGTCATTCTTAATCATGATTACGAACTATTGCAAGAAGGATCTTCGCTGGTGGATGACCAGCCACCAAGTTACAGTGGGTCGACCATTTGTCTCCCCCCCCCCCCCTTGCTGTCAGCCACGATGACCACGGACATTTCTCTGATATGGTGGAGGGAGGCTTTTTCAGGGAGGAACAGCCCAAGGCACCTGGTTGGAGACAGAGTCACAGTTGCACATCAGTGTTTTGGAGCTGAGAGTGGTGCTTTTGGCATTACAGCACTTCCACGACTCTGCCTCTAGGGACGATTGCGATACAGACAGAAAACATGTATGTGGTCTGGTACATCAACAAGCAAGGGGGAACCAAGTCTTATCCTCTGTGTTGAGAGGCCTTGAGAATTTGGCAGTGGGCAGTATCCACCGGGCACTTCCTGATAGCAACGCATATCCCGGGGAAATCCAACATGATAGCAGACAAACTGAGCAGAGCCATTCTGTTACCACGAGTTGTCTCTCAAAGACGAAGTTGCGGAGATGATTTTCCGCAGATGGGGCCAGCCTTGCTGTGACCTGTTTGCATCCCCTATGAATGCCAAATGCAGAAGCTACTTTACCCTAAATCCCCCTCCGGGGACAGCCCAAGGGACTCGCTCGTACACGATTGGCCCCCAGGACTCCTGTATGCCTTCCCACCTATACCCCTGATTCCGAAATTCTTGCAGAAAGCCAAAAGCCTGGGAAGGACTGTAATCTTAGTAGCCCCTTTTTGGCCTCGACAGATTTGGTTCCCCTTCCTCCACCTCTATCAACTGGAGGAATCTTGGATTCTGGACCCAGTTCCAGACCTGCTGACACATTCGTCAGGGGCCCTGTATACTTCCCTCAGACTGACAGCTTGGCTGCTGCGATTCCCAACCTAGCCAGGTCACACACACTCTTTGTATCTCATGTTGACATTAAGAAAGGCTTACCAGTCTCTAAAGTTACCCTTTCCAAATGGTTAACTGACTGCATTAAATTTATATACTCTTCAGCAAACCAAACATTAAAGCATGGTGTGAAGGCGCACTTGACTAGGGCTGTTTCCACTTCTGCTTATGTGGCTCGATTGCCTTTGGACACTATATGTGCAGCTGCCCCTTGATCTAAGCTGCATACCTTTATCACTCATTACAAAGTGGACAGGGCCTCCAGGGACAGGGCTTCCTTTGGTTCCACTGTCCTCAGGAATATACTCCCTTGAGCCACCCAGGATTAGGGTGCTTGGGTATACTACCCATGTGTAAGAATGAACGGCGAGATTGAACAACTTCACATAAAGAAGTTATGTACTTACCATAACGTTCCATGTGAGTTGTTCATCTCGCCTTCATTCTTACGTTCCCACCCGCCCTTCTCCCTCCATGGTCTTGAAGAACGAGTAGACTTGGGGTCTGGTGGTCTTGTTCTGGGACGTCTTACTCCAGTTGGAGTATTTCTTGAGTTTTATCTGTTCATGCTGGGTTCAGCAAACTAGATCTGAGGTAGGACAGAGAGCATCATGGGATAGGGACCTGGCCTTGAGCTACTCTGAGATCTTCATCTAGTAAAGCGGCCGACTCGGAGCTGATAGATCGGCTCCGAACCCATGTGTAAGAATGAAGGTGAGATGAACAACTCACATGGAACTTTATGGTAAGTACATAACTTCTTTTTTTCTTCCTAAAATTTTCCAGCAAAGGGGAATATACATTACATTTGATGGATGTTCATCAGCAACTCAGAGTTTACCTCCATTGCACCAAAGACATTACAAAAACAGTCCAACTGTTCCTTGCCTTTTCAAAGGCCAGATTGGGTAAGGGAGATTCCATAGTGACTTTGTCCAAGTGGCTCTTCAACTGCATTTCTCTTGTTAATAAGAAAATGGGATTAGCATTACCACACATGCTTAAGGCTCACTTGGCTAGAGTGGTGGATACCTCCACTGCTTACTTTACTAAAGTACTCATAGATGAGATGTGTATTGCAGCTACTTGGTCTACCATTCATACTTTTGTGTAACATTGGAAACTAGATGTAAAGTCTTTATCTCCTGCATATTTTGGCTCCACCATACTTTGGAGTATCCCTCCATCCGACCTCCTGGTGCTATTGGGTAGCTTGGGAATCTGTACCATCTGTTGATTCAGATGGAAAAGACGATGTCTGATAAGAAAGTTATGTATTTGCCATAACGTTAGATCCACACTGTCTTGTTCCGTCTGACTCAATATTCCCTTCCTTTGTCCCTATCCTAAATTCTTTTTATGGGCCTTGACTGATCATTTTATCCTGATGAGGGAATTGTCTTTTTGGAAGCCTGAGGATATTTATCCTATTTTATGTTCTGTTTGCATAGTTTGCTAAGTCTATGTTGTGTCCGTCAGGTGAAGTACTAGGTACAAGTAGGCAAGCTTGATCTCCAGTATTCTTGGGATTAGGAGAAATATGGTTAGGGGAAGAACCAGAAACCTGGGTCAAAGCTCTTTAAAAAGTGTCTGAGGTTAAATTTGATAACCCATTTGTTGAGCAAGACAGAATAAGCGATTATAGTAAGTAGTTAACTTTTGTTTCAATAAGGCCATGGCTATCTCATTAACTTATTATCTCTTACCAAAAGTATTCTGCCCAATATATGTATATTTTTTTAATTAATCCTTTGTTCATAGGTGTGTACTAGGCTAATGGCCCTGGAGCCTTTACAAGCCTAGTCCATAGGATTACGGGCATCGTGCCACCCGACCTTAGTTCCCAATGCCTCTTTCGAGTAAAGCCACTGGAGTGATCCCTGGGGTGAATTTTCTATTTTCCATCCACTCATCAAGATTTCTCTTGAAGAGGGCCAATGAGGTGCTCTGCTTGACTTGTGTAGGAAGTCTGTTCCATAGCATGGGCAGTCTCTGGATTATGAACCTGTCCCACCAGCATGTTCTGTTGATTGTGGCAATGAGGTTGAGGTCTCTGGAGCATGTGGTGTGGAGAGATTGGGATTTCTTTAGATGTAGCATGAGGTTGAAGTCTCTGGAGCGTGTGGTGCGGAAGGATTGGTATTTCTTTAGATGTAGCATTTCTAACAGAACTGGGTCAGACATGGCTTTGTAAGTCAAGCAGAGATAGTTTCTCAGTAGGTGATATGAGACAGAGATTAGAGTTTTTTGAGTCTGTCCATATAGGACAAATGTTTAAGGCCTAGGATCCTCTTTGTGAGGTACTTTTGTGGCCTCTCCAGTTGTTGCAGGTGTTTAGTTAGGTACATGCCAAATGGGGCATTGTACTCAATGTTTGACTCTGTTAGCTTCCATTAGGCTAATGATCTCTTCAGTGGAGTGCCAAGGTGGTATTTATACTCCTGCAGGAAATTTGGCCAGGGCATGAGAAAACTTCCTGTACTCTTTGGAGCTGCTAGATGGCAGCTCCAAAGAGTACAGGAAGTTCTGTCATGTAGCAGCTCCAAAGTACAGGAAGTTCTCTTTGGAGCTACTAGATGGCACTGAAGGGCTCCTACAGCAGTAAGGAAGAGGCCTAAGGAAAGCTGCAGCATGGAGGAGGAGAGAAAAGCTATGGAGAATTTGTTGACTGAAAGTGAGAATTTGAAGAAAAATGTGTTCAGTGTGGAGCTTCAGAATGTAAACTAAGATTCCCCTGTGGTGAATGTTACAAATGAGTGTTTATATGTTTATACGGAGAAGGAAGTAAATGAGTCTATTGAAGTGGTGCAGATAACAAAACTGGTGTCAGGAGGGCTTGCAGATGATGATCTTTTAAAAATAATCGAGCAGGATGATTCAGGTGACAGTTCTGCTGTTTCATGGGATGAGATAGCAGATAACTTTTTCAGAAGTGTTGAGGATGGTAATGTGGAAAAGGAAACAGGTGATGTGGCAGCACAGAATGCAACAGTTAAAAATCTTAAAAGTTAAAACATGCAGCAGTGACACAAAAAGTAAAAAGGAAAGCAGCAACAAACTGAGAAGGTATTTGGTTTTATGGCAGCAGATAATGCAGTAATTAAAACATGCAGCACTGACAGGCAGAAAAGGAGAGCAGCAACAAACTAAGTAAAACTGTTTTTTAAAAATAAAAGATCAACTGAGAATAAGAACAGAAATGATTTGTATAGACAGGCTAGTGTATGGGACAATTTGGTAACTGTTCTGCTTTTTAAGTATATTGGGACAGAGACTTTTTGTGACTTAAAATTTGAAACTGACTGATGAAATTTCTGGAACCATGTAACAAAAAGGACAGATCTGATGTTGTTAATCTTCTTCCCATTCATCACTGATGGGTTCGGTGCCGATCCGTCGGAACCATGCTGGCCTAATACCAAGCTCACTTACACAAAAAACTCTCGAGCTAAGCTGCTACCCACAATGCCCTTCTCCCTGTTACTTCAGATCTCGTTTGCCGTATAGTCATATAGCAGCGTTTCACCAAGCTCTCAAGCTAAGTGTTATATTTTATTGATAATTGTGTATTTTTGAACTTTTTTTCCTAATCTCACTCTTTTACCCTTATTTTATCTAACTAGCTGTACCCATTGGGTATTTCTTATACCATCGTTGGTACCCTTCCTCCTTCCCTGATGCTCCTTACCCTTGTGGTATCGCTTGATACCATCGTTGTTGTCTTGTTTCCATTTCTTCATCCTTCTTTCTTTTTAGGTACTAGTAGTGTGTGTGTATTTTGTGTATGTATGGAAATGTCTGACAAAAAAGGGACATTGGGGTTTAAACATTGCACCTCTTGCAATGGTAAACTCCCTAACAGCAACTTGCACGACGACTGTGTTTGTCTGGTGGTTTCTCACCTTTCTCTTAAACCTGCTCGCCAGATTTGTCAAAGTTTTAGTCAGTGGACACTGAACAAAAGGAAAAACAATTTGATTTTGAAAGGCCTTTTAGTTTCTCCGTTCTCAGAGGCCCTTTCTGTGTCAGAGGTCTCAACCCCTCCACTGAAGGACAAGAAACGTCCCCATTCGGATCCCTCTTCACCAGCTGGTGATAAGGGCAAGTCTCACAAACATAAGGCCCACAAATCTTCATCGGAGCATAGGATTGCTTCATCTGCTCTGACTACTGCTTCCGTTCCGAGCTCTGCTTCATTTGCCACATTGACCGAAGTCATGGACATTACAGGATTTTCAATGTTGGCGCCACCTTTGGCACCAACCTCTGTGGCACCGGCTCCGCCTTCCATGTCAGCTACGCCTCCGACCTTACCTTCGACAACAGCTACGGCACCAACTTTGCCTTTTACCGCACTGAAAGCGATTTCGACCCACGCAATTCCTTTGGAACCGATAACTTTGACTCCAAGTGCCTCCTCGGCACAGAGTCCTTTTTTTTACTCCACTGATTCCTTTACTACCTGTCTCCAAATTAGAGACTATGGTGCAACTAGCTCAGACACCATGGACCCAATACTACCCTTCATTGGATCCGTTCCTAGGTCAAACGTACAGCCCCTTTCTGGACCGACCCAACTCCCCTGCAGGAGTGTCCACAAGGTCCACCAGGAGTTTTTCCAAATTCAATGTGGTGTACCTGTTGGATCAGTTGTTGACAAACAGGGATAACAAATGTTACTAAGACTCACCCCTCTTTGGAGTTTGGGTCTATCTCTCCCAGGACTCTGACGTATACTCCTCCGGATCCATTGGTTCTGAAACCCATTGCTCCGACGTCCTTTGTGGAAATCCATTCCTTGGTGCTGACAGTGACTGTCACTGAGGCTTCAAGGCCACCCCTTTAGGTTTTGGTTCCATCCGAACTGTCCCTTCCTCAGACTCATGGTTGGGAGGGGCTGAGTCCTCGGTCCTGAGCACAGTTCCGAGCATTTTATCGATTCTGTCCTCTGATCTGGGGATAACATCTGCCCTGATCTTGCTTGAGGCTCCATTCCGGGGAGTGGGTCCGATGGAGCGGGGTGTGACCCCAGTTCCGAGGTTGTACTTCTCTGTTCCGGGCTCCCATTCCTCTTCAGGTGGGCCTGCTTTCCGACATATTATTTCATGTATATGATTTCTGTTTTAAAAAGTATTGTTATATTCATGTCTGTTCGATTGGTGTGGATGTCGCATTTTTTGATTGAATGTTAAACATTCATATGTGTGTGTTCGCATAATTTGAAGATCTTGGAAATTATATTTCATTACCAATCTAACATGAAACATGTTTTCAGACGTTTGGGATTGGAATATATGTATTTTTGACTTCCTCAGAATTTAACAACTATATATATATATATATATATATATATGTATGTATATATATATATATATATATATATGTACAGGTTTGTGTGGAACATAGATGGGTTGTACTTTTATTTCATGTATTGTCCCTTAAAGGAATATTTTGCGTATTTTTTCTTGGGTTAAAACTCCATTATACCAATAACCCAGTCAATATAGCAAAGTATCACAGGTACATGAATACATTTGTTTTACACCGTTTGGTTTACTTCATGCAAGGTTAACATCAAGGGGATATAATATGGATCTCACAACCAATTCTACAAGGTTTATTGGTTGATAAGGAAGACATAGCTATTTTTGAATTCCAAGGAACCAATTCTTTATCAAGTAGTGGGCAGATGGGTTCTGAAGATGGTTGTCAAAATCTTTTTGATGCCCTTTTCAAAAACATGAAAGCACTAAGATCCAGTGTATGGCACGCCAGATTATTTAAAGCTTATATTCAGAAGGACATTACTCCAAGGGGCCTTAGGATCAGGATGAAACCTCTAGTGGTTCAGCCTGATGAGGAGTTACTTTCTACTTGGTCCAAGATGCAGCACAACTCCTCTATGGATTTTGTAAAACTTGTATATGCTTTTCATACACGTAGAATAGAAACTCTCAATTCAGAACTATCCAAGAGATGTCAGGAGGCTAAACAGTATGAACACAAACACCAATATAAGTAATATATTAAGAGATTGAGTGGGGATTTATTACAATTTGAGAATGGGTTAAAAGAAAAGAAGGTCCGCAAATACAATAGGGATTTACATGACTACAGCCAAGGTCATCCCTTCGAACAAACTAAAAATGTTAAATTTAAGAACTATAACTCTACCCCAGGTTGTAAGAGAAAAAGGAAATCTATTCTTAAAAAAAAAACAAACAGTGATGGCTCTGGGGAGGAATTGTCCTCTCACACAGACACAGATTCTGAGATTCCTCAGAAATCACCAGTGCACAAAAGCAGTTATCCTAGAGAAGGTGCTTCGGGTATGGAAAAGATCCCTTTAGGGGTTATCGAAAAAGAGGGGGGAGAAAATATAAATGTTGGGGGGCCGGTCCCAATTTAACACTAGAAACCATGCTACAACTATTGGAGCTGAAACACGTTCAAACACTGTCTTGAACATATCTTCTCTTCTATCTGAAACTGAATACAAACTGTTAAATAAAGGTCTTAACTTTATACTCGGTTTTGTTATGTCAGAGAGCAATGTTGTTCATGACTTATTTTTTTGTAGGCTACTAAACTAATTATTTTTCAGTGATTCAGAAAACCGGAATGAAGTAACAGAGGCAAATTTTAAATTCCATCCTTCTACCTTCATACCACCAATGAATAAACATGTGGAGATCTTTCAGAAATGTATTCTTAGAGATATTCATTTTGGGGATGACTCGCATGTGAGCATGTTTAATAACTTAAATGTTTCAGAGAGGGAGGCACTAAAGAAACTTAAAAACATAAAATACATAGTTATCATACAAGCAGATAAAGGGGGATCCATAGTGGTGATGGATTGGTCTCAATATGAAATGGAGACAAATAGACAACTCGATGCCAGATTCTCTATGTTTATGTCCATTGATCCTACTCCACACTCCATAAATCAAATGGACAACTTTTTGGATCTGGCTGTGGATGAAGGCATCATTGACGAAAAAACATGTTTTCATCCAAAGATAAGTGAACCTATTCCCCAATATTTATATCTGCTTCCCAAAATACACAAAAACCTTACAACCCACCGGGTAGACCAATTGTGTTATGCAGGGGTTCCCTAACAGAGCCCATTTCTGTCTATTTAACAAAATATTTAAAACCTTTATTGCAGGCAGTTAGGGCTAGGATCAAGGATACGACTGAATTCTTGAATATCATTGCTGATTCACAAATTGAGGAAGGTTGATTTTTGTGTACGTTAGATGTTACCACTCTGTACACTAGCATACCCCATTGGACTGGTTTAATGGCACTGGAATTCTGGCTCACTAAATTGGCCATATACAGCCCTGGATTTTATACTTTTCTTCTCTGTCTTGTGGAATATGCCCTAACTAAAAATGTGTTTTTCTTCAATGGTAAATATTTACAATTACAAGGCACTGCAATGGGGACAGCATTTGCCCCCATATAAGCAGACCTTTTTATGGGTTATCTAGAACGTCTTATGATCTATGATAGTAGCCATGACATTTTCATTCAGGAGATTATCTAGCGGAGATACCTGGACGACTGCTGGATGATTTGGAAATCAGATATAATACAGCTAGAGGAGTTTGTACAATATTTAAACAATAAATGGGGCATCCAATTTACTGTGAATTTTGACAAGAAGTGCATTCCATTCTTAGATGTTATGGTTAATAAACAAGAAGATGGCACTTTAACCAGCATTGTTTACAGGAAGCCCTTTCATTCCAATTCTCTTCTGTATGCATCCAGCTGTCATCCAGGGCATATCATCAAAAACATTCCTAAATCCCAATATATACGGATTAAAAGGATATGTACAAAAAAGTCTGACCTTACACATTTTAATGAGGATCTCATTCACAGGTTTGTAGAACATCATAGAATCCAGTGAAACGGCTAACACAAACCAGTGATTTGGTTAGTAAAATGTCTCTGGATGAATTAACATACAAAGGGACCAAATCCATTCATGGATCTAAAATTCGATTTACCACTACATTCAGTAGGAATACCAAACAGCTGACCAATTTAGTACAAAGACACTGGGACATTTTACTATCTGATGAACAATTAGCTGAATTACTGGACAACAGATGTACTTTTTCTTATCAGAGGGGTGTCACTATAGGAGGTAATTTAAATATTTATAAGGGGCCAGGGTTTGAGTCTCGCAAGGGATAATTGGCTAGGCTTAAAATGGCTCGCAAGGGCAGTTAGCTTAGTACTAATCTATGAACCTATAATCTATGAATCTATGAACAAAAAACATCCATCCCCTAAACACCAAGTTCAACGAACATTAGATGGCACCAAATTATCTGCTTGTTTTCCCTGCGAACATTGTGGATTTTGTAAATACATATTAAAGACCAAAGAATTTTCTAGCAAAAATACCACACGGATCTTTGATATATTTACATTTTCTAACTGCAACAGCAGTTGGGTCATTTATTTGGCTGAGTGTCAGTGTTCTGTATTTTATATCGGACAAACTTCCAGATCTTTCAAGCTGTGTGTTTCAGAACATTTAAGCAACGTAAGAAATAGGGTTGCTACTAATGCACTATATAAACACACTTTAGTCCACAAAACAGCCCGGTTTCATTTTATCATTATTGACAGGGTGATAGGAGAAAAATTTTATAAGAAGAAATGGCATGAACTTCTTAATGATAAAGAAAGATCATGGATCATTAGATTGGGTGGCCTTTTTCCACCAGGTTTAAACGAACATCTTTAATATATTTTCTGTTTATTTTTAATATTTATATTGGGTCTGATAAAAAAGTTTTTTGTTTCTATTCCTAGGAGCATCCAATGTAATTATTTTATTAGTATTATGGTGATGTTCATCGTGCATACAGCTGCAGTCATTACAGATGGGTTATCCTGCCGTCAGGTGGGTCCTCGGTCGGCCGAATTCCAAAGTCCAGGTCTGGCGTCGGTTGTCGTCGCTTCTTCCCTGACGTCAGTGTGGCAGGGGTATAAAAGAGGCAGCCAACGCCATTTTCTCCAGTCTTTCTTGCCGCGCAGTGCCCGAAGCAGAAGCAGTTCGCAAGTGCCGGTCGGCCAGCTCCTGAGATTTACGAAAGTATTTCAGCCGAAGACTTCTTTAAAGCTAAGTACCCCGTTGGGGAAACTTTTCTTGCCTCAGACCGATGTCAGACAAAGTTAATAATTGCATTTCTTGTGGGAAGCAAATACCACATAAGGATTTCCACTCTTTCTGTATACCTTGCTTAGGGCCAGACCACGACGTCTCGGCCTGCCGTTTTTGTGCTAGGTTCAACAAGCGCACTATTAAGCGCCGGGCGGAGTTCGCCCTTCATTATTTTGGCAAAAAATTTAATTATACTATGTCGTCGGATACACCGGCACCAGTTTTAAGCAAAAGACGGAAAGACAAGGACCGACATCCGAGGTCTGCACCGAGTACTGAGACCACGCTTAGGCTGACTACCGGTTCTCCGCGAGGTGCCTACGCAGCCCCTGACTACCGATGAAACTATTTTACCAGTGACTTCAGTTCCCGAGGTCGCAGGCTCCTCGGTCTCCATTCCCATTGCAGATACCGACGCCACTCTTGGCGGGGAAACTGAAACTTTAGGGAGGCCTACCATTTCTGAAGGCGTCTTCAGGCCTTCCACCTTCTCTATTAAATCCTTCACTAAATCTAAAGCTGCCATGAAAACTAAAAAAACAGGGTCCTCAGACCTCCTCTCAAGGCCCCATGCCTAAAAAGCAGATGCTTAAAATGGCTGAGGATTTAATAACTCTCATCAGGGGTTCTCAACCCCCCTCTGACAAAAGACCCAGATTGGAGGAAGACTACCCTTCCTCAGACCAGACTTCTATTACCTCAGACCATTCTGAGGACCAGGATTATGCCTATTCCCCTTTTGAAGACTCTGATGCTGAGAAGTCTATTCCCTCGGTCACCCCCCTGAGGACTACTCTTTTGGGGAAACCCTGCATACATTGAGGGAGTACTTCCACTGGGAAGGCCAGGATTACTCAGATTCCAAGAAAAGGCTCAGGGAATTTCTACTGCTCCCTCAGCATAGGCCCCTGGCTATCCCTCCTGTTTTAGATATTTTGGATGATGTGTACGCAGAAGCCAGTCTTAATCCAGATTCTTTACCTCCAGCCCCTGTTAAACCAGACCGGTATTACCGGGTTCCTGATTCTCACCAGTTCCTTTATAAAAGCCATACTGCTGACCCAGAAACAATTTCACAGGGTCCCAAGGGAATAAAGGCCTCTACTGCTAAAAACCCTTTACCTTCAGAGAGAGATTCCAGAGCATTAGAAAGGTGGGGGGAAAAAGGTGTATACATCTGCCACTTTAACCATGAGGGCATTAAACGGTCAATTTCATATGTTAAAGTACCAACAGTTTTTGTTATCTCAGCTGAAAAGCAAAATGACACAAACAGAACAACCAGATTTGAAAGAGTTGCAGGATTTGTTGCATGGAGCAGAGCAAGTGGGTAAACATACCTTGCAGTGGTTTTGATGCTTTAGAGGCCTCATGTAGAGCTGCTGTCACAGGGTCTGTTATACATAGACATGCTTGGCTCAAAGAGCAAACCTTACCAGATCATGTCAAAGCAAAGTTATTAGATGCACCACTTCAAAAAGATGTATTGTTTGGTGTTAAAGCTGAGGAGGTACTAAAGAAAATGGAGGAAAAAGCGAAATCTATGCAAACAGTGAAAGATTTCTTGCAGGTACAACCTCCACGCTTCAGCAGAAACTGGCCTTCAAAAAACTGGTCCTTACCAGCCACGGACAGACCTCAAAGGGGCAGATACAGACGCCCAAGGGGTAGAGGACAACCTCAAGGATCTTACAGAGCTAGACAGTGGCAAGCACCAACTCCAAGAGGTGGAGAAGATAGATCACAGTCATTTAGAAAACAGACACAATGACTTCCCCCTATGCCTGCCAAACAAAGCTATAATGGCAGCACCTTTGGGCGGAAGACTGTCATTATTTTCAAAAAACTGGCACATTGTTACAAAAGACAAATGGATTCTGGACATTATAGACAGAGGCTACAGGTTCCACATTCACACCCTTCCAAAAATGAGAGGCTTGCCAAACCTGCCACAAAATCAAAGGGCAGAGGCACAAAGACAAATTTCCGCTCAAATGGATATGAAAGCGATTCAAGAGGTACCTGCAAAAGAACAAGGTCAAGGTTTTTATTCCAGACTATTCCTGGTACCAAGGAAGGGCAAAGATTGGAGACCCATCTTAGACCTATCCATCCTAAACACATATCTACAGGTGCCAAAATTCAAGATGCTCACATTACAGTAGCTTCTTCCCATGCTGGGCAAGGAGTCTTGGCTGGTAACATTGGACCTCAAGGAGGCATACCTGCATGTCCCTATCAGACAAGATTGCAGAAGATACCTCAGATTTCTTGCAGGTTGAACCCATTACCAATTCTCTGCATTGCCCTTTGGCTTATCTACTGCGCCCAGAGTGTTTACGAAATGCCTGGCATCAGTAATTGCCTTCTGCAGACAACAAGGAATACAAATCTACCCATAGCTGGACGACTGCCTGATCCAAGCGGACAGCAAGGACATTCTATTGCAGCATCTGGCGTTTGTAATAAAACTGTTAAACTACCTGGGATACACAGTGAACAAAAAGAAATCAAAACTAATACCTTCTCAACAGATAATTTTCCTGGGTGCTAGCTTAAATACAACCACCCAGATGGCCTACCTCACGCCAGACAAACAAGGGCAACTGTCTCAATACTTCAACAAAATGGCAACGACTAACTGCAAGGAAAGTCCTGCAGGCTCTGGGATTCATGGCATCTTGCATCCTGCTAATACCATGTGCAAAGCTGCATATGAGGAAACTACAATGGTACCTAAAAAACTTATGGTCTCAACACAGCCACAGCTTGGAAACAATGATACCACTCATTCCATGCCTTCAAAAGGAATTTTTGTGGTGGGCTCAAGCATGCCAAAGAAGCACAGATCTCCCTTTCTGTTTACCTCAAGCAACTCAAATCATCACAACGGACACCTCAGACTATGCCTGGGGAGCACACATGGCAGATCAGTGCATTCAGGGAAAATGGTCCCAAAAAGAGAAGCACCTACACATCAACCAAAAGGAGATGCTAGCCGTGCAAAATGCTCTTATGACCTTCAAAGACCTACTGCATCCAGGCCAGCTATTGACAAGGACAGACAACACCACAGTCATGTGGTACATAAACAAACAGGGGGGAACTCATTCATACCCCCTGTGCAGGCAAGCCATGACCCTATGGAACACAGCACTGGAAGTACAAATTCAACTACAGGCACAATTCCTGCCAGGAAAGGAAAACACACTGGCAGACAACTTGAGCAGAAATATGACAGACCCACACGAATGGAAGTTGCATCCTCAAGTCTTCTCAAAGATAACTCAGGCATGGGGACAGCCAGACATAGATCTATTTGCTACCCACAGAAATTACCAGTTGGAAAAATTTTGTTCAAGGACCTATCATCCACATGCCTGGAAAGTGGATGCGCACTCTTTCAATTGGACAACATTGACAGTCTCTGCCTTCCCGCCTCTTCCTCTACTGACCAAAGTTCTATTAAAAGCCAGAGCAGAGCGGCCACAAATGATTTGCATGCTCCAAACTGGCCACGATAACACTGGTATCCTCTTCTAAAGAGCCTGACACACTCCCCACCATGGATCCTACCTCTAGTCCCTCTTCTGTTGTCCCAGCACAACTACAAAACCCTTCACAGCCAGCTCAAAACCCTAAATCTAGCTGCATGAAGAATACCTTAATTTCCCAAAAGACTCTCTTCTCCAAGGAGGTGCAGGATGTCATCTTGGAGGCCAGAAGACCCTCTACTAGAAAAGCCTACTCCGCCAAATGGAAACGATTTTGTTCCTGGAATCAAGAAAAGGGCCAGAATCCTTGGGTAATAAATATACCTCAAATTTTACAGTACCTAGCTGAGATGTTAAACAGTGGCCTTTCCTTCTCCTCCATCAAGATCCACGCTTCAGCCATTTCTGCACAATACAATACAGATCCTCCTTTATTCTCACATCCTCTACTAAGGCAGTTCCTCAGAGGGGCAAAAAATATAAAACCCCCACGGAAACCACCAGTCCCAGCTTGGGACCTCAACTTCGTATTGGAAAAGCTGACCCTGCCTCCCCTTGAGCCGGCTTCTTCAACAGAGCTACAATACTTGTCATGGAAAACAGCCTTCCTTCTGGCTATTACCTCAGCATGCAGGGTTTCGGAACTACAGGCCCTCATGGCTGTGCAACCATTCATCATTTTCCATCAGGACAGAGTTTCCTTACGAACCACCCTACCTTCATACCAAAGGTAGTATCCAGTGTAGCCTTGAATCAGACTATTCATTTACCTACCTTTTATCCAAATCCACAGAACAAAGGGGAGAGACTACTACATTCCTTGGACATTCACAGACAACTTCGTTATTACTTGGACGGAACAAAGCCATTCAGGAAATCTGAGCAGCTCTTTGTGTCCTATGCTACAGGTGCTCAAGGAAAGGCCATTTCCAAACAGACAATTTCAAAATGGATAGCCCACTGCATAGGCCTTTGTTATTCATTTCATGGAAAATCTGTGCCTGTATACATCAGATCCCACTCCACCAGGGCTACAGCTACCTCTGCAGCTTTCCTCAGGGGGGTCCCTACCAAGGACATTTTGGAAGCAGCTACTTGGAGTTCAGTGCACACTTTCTCCAAGCACTACCACCTTCCACTATACTCAAAATCTAGAGCGGGCTTTGCCACAGCAGTCCTGCAGGGCATCCTCGTCCCTCCTAGTTCCACTTAGTGCCTACCACCCTTACTTAGCTTTGGGATTCTACCCATCTGTAATGACTGCAGCTGTATGCACGATGAACATAGTACAGTTTTTACCTACCATAAATGTAGACTAGTGCTCATACAGCTGCAGTCCAGGTTACCCTCCCTCCATCCCCTCTTAGGACAGGCCTTATGACAAACACCTTTATCATACAACCTATTTGGGGTATTCTTTTATGGTGTATTTGCTTGCAACTACTGTTTTTGATTTATCTACATTGCATGTTTGCATAATATTATGTTTTGCCTTCCTTCTGGGGGCACCTGACATCTGGGGCAAGAAAAACTGAAGAAAATGGTGTCGGCTGCCTCTTTTATACCCCTGCCGCACTGACGTCAGGGAAGAAGCGACGACAACCGACGCCGGACCTGGACTTTGGAATTCGGCCGACCGAGGACCCGCCTGATGGCAGGATAACCCATCTGTAATGACTGCAGCTGTATGAGCACTCGAACATCTACATTTATGGTAGGTACAAAACTGTACTTTCTATTCTATAGTTTACTTACACTAGCAATTTTGCTTAGTCTTTTGATACGGGTTTGTCTACTAATTGTTTGTCTCTTTTTATTGGTTTATAGGTTGGTGACATGTATATAATGGGTACTTTGTGTTGTGTATAATACTTTTGGCATTGAAAAAGGCTTACTTAGGCCGAAACCGGTCTGCCTTCTTTTACTCCATAACAAAATTGGATTCCTCTTCTTGTGCTGGCCATTTTTAGTGGAGGCCCAAGGAGAAAAGCTTACATTACAGTAGACCCTAGTAATAGGCATAGACAATATTAAGCATTTTAAAGAAATGATGTCTTGTTTAAATTAGAAAAAATAATAAGTAAATAGAAGATTTTAAGTTTGAGACAAAAAATAGACACAATGTTTTCTAAGGATGGAGAAATTAAAGGTTAAACTGAAGAAGGAGATATGTTAGAACACAGTGTAGGTGGTTAGGAAAAGAAAGATAAAGTAGAGAGAGGGTGAGTAATGAAAAGAAGGATGGTCAAGAGGTGTGTAGAGGTGAAAGGAGAAATATGGTAAAGATGGTTTAGCCTAGGTGGCAGTTACAGGAACAGATTGGAGCTGTATAGAAAGTCTTTTAGTTTTTCTTCAAAGATCTTGGGGTGAGGGGTGCTGCTCTTTCCTAATGGTTATGGAGATTGAATTCCATATTTTAGAAATACATGTGGAATATAAGAAGTCACCACAGGAGTTGTATTGTTTTGTAACAAGGAGAAGATTATTTGTTGAGCAAAGTGGCCTTGTAGGCATGTACCAGTAAAGAAGAGAATTCAGGGTGGGGCATTTGACTGGAAAGAGTAGTTTGTGAATTCAAGCCTGTTTCATTTTGTGAGGGCTAAGCAGTGATGAGAATAGGGAATTTTGGTAGCAAATTTAGCAGTTCTGTTTCAGCGCTACTGTAGGTTTTTGTAATTGAGCTGCGTTACTGTTAGTGAGAATACGTAAAGCAGAAAGAAGAGTGGATAGAAGATGGGGCATAGCAGTGATTTTTTTTTTTTTTTTTTTTTTTTTTTTTGGTGAACAGTAAGAAAAGTGGAGACCCTGTTTAGAAGGCCTAATTTGTGATGAGTTTTTTGGCCATGTTTTGAATGTGAGTATCAAATTTAAGTTGGATCAGAAAGAGTAACGCACAGAAGCTTGGTTTGGGAGATTGGATGTAGATTTGAGTGCAATGCACTTTGAATTGTTTTTACTGTCGTAGGTGAATACGAGGCTAACTGCACTGAAGTGCCATTTTAATCCTAGCCAGTAACCCAAGGTCAGAATTAAAACCTGTACCTTGTGACTTTAGGTAAAGACCTTAATTATAATACTAAACCCACCCCCTTGAATTCTGGGGGTAAAGAACATTAATTTAGTTTTTGTGGGATTGAGCTGAAATTGAGAGCGCCATGTTTCAGTGGAGATAAATGACTCCTATGAAATAGTGTGCAGAGGGAATACTGTATAGGGATTGCATAATGTAGATAAGAGTGGCTTGAAATGAGACCGAAGCTAGGTTATTTACAAACAAGTTAAATAAGGTGGGGCAAGTGAAGACTCTTGTGAGACCCCCCCGTTGAACCTGGCAGGTAGGTAGAGAATTTGGGGTGCCATTTGACTGCCAGACATTGGTTAGAGAGAGACGTAGTAAATCAGCAGTTGTTGGGGAGGAGAAACCTAGAGAGGAAAGAGAGCAAAATAATTTAGAATGAAATAGTGTCAAATGCCGTAGAGAGATCAAGGAAGGTGGAAAAGATACATTTTTCATTTCTGTCGTGGTAGTGTTAAGGAATCATAGGATGGCAGTGGTTGTACTATGGTTGGGGTGAAAGTCCTGTTGTGTAGGAGAGTAGTGTGTTGGTTTGGTGGAAATTTAAGAATCTGGTTGTGGATCCAAAGTTGTAAGATTTTGGAAAGAGGTGAGAGAAAAGCAGTGGGGTAAAAGTCTGGCATTCCTGTAGTGGTGCCGTCTTTATTAGAGGGTATTATAAATAACTGCATCCAAGATGTAGTGACAGATTCAGAAACAGTGATTTATCAAAATGGATATGGGATAAAGCAGTGGGTTTAGCAGCATGCTTTAGGTTTTTAGCAGGGAGACAGTCAGGGGCCAGAGTCAAAGGTTTAGTTTTGGTGAGAAGTTTATGTATAGTTTTGGTAGGTACAGGTTGCAGGGTGAAGGTACAAGGCTTTTTTCTATAATGAATGTATTAGCTGGAATTTGTTGATGAGTACACAGTTGTGGTGAAGTCACCACAGTATTGATGAAATGAAAATTGCATTTGCTAGCTATATCTTTGTTTTTTTCAGGTTAGGTAAAGGTTTTGGTTGAGAGGATTTAAGGTTTTAAGAGATTATTAATACAGGACCAGAAGGACTTTGGGTTCATTCTTTGGCAGTGTTGAAGGGAAGTGCCGTAGTTTCTTTTGTCAGGTAGGATATGTTTTTTAGCAAGATGGCAAAGTTGCCTACATGATTGGAAAAAGAGGATTGATTTCTAGTTGTGTGCCAAGATTTTCATGCATTCTCTTTTAGTCTTGTTTTTGTTTTTAACTATGTTTTTGGGTTAGCTTTGGTTCTTGTTTATCAGGTATGCTAAGTAAGAAAGAAAGAAATCGGTGAAACTATCAACTGCTTGGTCGCGTGTTCTCAGTGAAGCAAAAGTTAACGTCTGTGTGCAGTGCTCCGTTGCTAACAATCTAAGGTTATTGCTAAAAGTGTTGGAGAGGTACCTCAGTTGGTTATTTTATCTGGCGCATTAGTTAAAGTCCAATCAAGGGCGGCATATTTGTTGTTGGATTTGTTGAATCTGGTGGAGGAATTTATTAGTTAAGCAAACCCAAGCAAGCTGATTGATGTCTGTTAAGTTTTAATAGACTTACCAGTATTAGTAGTTCTGCATTAGATAAAATTGGTATTTTGTGTGGGTAAAGTATTATAGTTTATTGGAGTCTTTTGTTTATCCGATGAGTTTGAATGATATTGTAGCTAGGGGGAGAAAGTGTTGTCAGTAATGTGAGGTTTAAGCCAGGTTTCAGTATAGGCAGTGGTATCTGAGGGGTCTATATTACAACGTCGAACTCACAGGAGTCCGAACGTTGTAATATCGAACCCAAATGTTCGAAATACAAAGATAGCGAAGGCACAGCACATCGATTTTTTTTTTCCAGGAAAAAAAATTGGTGGGCTGTTTTCGGGGCTTTGCTATTTCCTCCACTGTGGTGCAAATGTTCTTCATCTCACATTGCTGCAGTCCTTACACTTGGGTAGTCCGCTGTCCTCGGTCGGCCCGAATATCAAAGTATAAGGCTGACGTCGGTCAAGGCACATTTGACTGACATCAGGACGTCAGGGTACAAATGCGCATGACCGACGTCATATCCCCAGTCTTTTTTGCCGCATGGTCCGATGCAGAAGCAGCGTTGCAAGTGCCGGTTGGCGTTCTGAAATTGTTCGATTTCGGAGTTTCAGACCGAGTCAAAGTTGGCTAAGTACCCCGTTGGGGAATATTTTGGTTTTTTCTTGCCTCAGTGGTTTACCGGATGTCAGAAAAAGTGAATAATTGTATTTCTTGTGGGAAACAGATACCGCATAGAGACTACCATACTTTGTGTATTCCTTGTTTAGGGCCTGAGCACGACGTTGTTGGGTGTCGCTCTTGTGCTAGATTCAATAAGCGCACTATTAAGAGGAGATTAGATTGTGCCAGGTTAGTCTTCGGGAAGCGGTGCAATTATAAAATGCCGTCGGATGCTCCGGCGCTTCTTCGAAGAAGCGCAAGGACAAAGCAGTTAAACCTAGGCTAGAGGAACTGTCAGTACCGGACGCCGGTTCTTTAGAGGTGTCGGTGGAGCCGGTGGTTCCACCGGAGGTTTCTTTGGGATCCCAGGGAGAGACTCTGTTATTGCAGGATGTGGCCTCTCAGGAGGCAGGCCAGGCTGATGGGGCTTCTCAGGTTACTATACTCCCCTCCCTGCCTAGGGTGGTTAGGCCCTCTCCTTCTGTTTCCAAGGCTTCTCCCAGGGGCAGGCCAGGTTTAGCTTCAGTTGGTGTTACCCCTAGCTCTTCAGGAACTGTGCCCAAGAAGCATATGCTTAAAATGGCAGAAGATTTGATTACTTTGATTAGGGGTTCTATGCCCCCTCCTGATAAGAGACCTAGGGTGGAGCCTGAGCTAGGGAGTTTTGAGCAGGCTTCAGATATTTCAGTCTTCGGCTGAAGACTTGCAGGAGTACTCTCCTTATTCTTATTCTGATGTGGATGATTCTACTCCTTCTGCTTCTCCTCCTGAGGATTTTTCTTTTTCAGAAACTCTTCATTCCATGAGGGAGCATTTTAAGTGGGAAGGTCAGGACTTCTCTGATTCCAGGAAAAGGCTTAGGGAATTTTTGTTTTTACCCCAGCATAGGCCTTTGGCTATACCTCCTGTTTTGGATGTAGTGGAAGATGTTTTTACAGAGGCTTCTCTTAATCCTGATTCTTTGCCTCCTGCTCCTGTTAAACCGGATAGGTATTACAGGGTGCCTGAAGCTCATAAGTATCTTTTTAGAGTCCTAGGGCAGACCCAGAAACTGTTAGCCAGGGGCCTAAAGGTGTTAAGGCTTCTGTTGTAAAGAATCCGGTTCCTACAGACAGAGGCCAGGGCCTTGGATAGATGGGGAAAGAAAGTTTATACTTCTTCCACTCTTGCTATGAGGGCTTTGAATTGCCAGTTTCACATGTTGAAATACCAAAACTATCTCCTTTCACAATTGAAGTCTAAGGTTGATGCTCTGGCAGAAGGTATTGATTGTAAAGAGTTGCAAGATTTAGTACATGTTTCCGAACAGGTGGGTAAGCATTCTTTGCAATGTGGTTTTGATGCTGTACAGGCCTCGTCTAGGGTGGCTGCCACTGGGTCAGTTCTTCGCAGGCACGCCTGGCTGAGGGATCAAAATTTTTCTGAACATGTTAAAACAAGGATTTTAGATGCTCCTTTACAATCTGACGTGTTGTTTGGTCCTCCTGTTGAGGCAGTTTTAAAGAAAATGGAAGACAAGGCTAAGTCTATGCAGACTGTTAAAGATTTTTTGCAGGTCCAGCCTCCTAAGTTTAGTAGAAATTGGCCTACTAAGGGGTGGACGTATCCTTCTTATGATTCCCAGTCTAGGGGTAGATCTAGACGTGGTAGGGGTAGAGCTCAGGGCTCTTTCAGGCCTAGAACAGGGAGTTCTCCTGCACAGTCTTCGGGTGAGGGCAGGGGTCAGTCCTTTCGTAAACAGACCCAATGACCTACCTTTTCAGCTGCCAGAGCCTTCTCGCCTGGCAGCACCTTTGGGAGGAAGGTTGGCACTTTTCAAAGAAAATTGGAGTTTAATTACCCAAGACAGATGGGTATTGGATATCATACACCACGGTTACAGGTTTTATTTCCATACCTTGCCTCCTTTCAAAGGCATGCCAGACGTTCCTCCTCAACAAAGAATAGAGGCTCACAAGCAAGTTTCTCTGTTACTCCAAATAGGGGCCATACAGCCGGTCCCTATGCCAGAAGTGGGCCTGGGATTTTATTCTCGCCTGTTCCTAGTACCAAAGAAGGGGAACACGTGGAGACCAATTTTGGATTTATCTACCCTCAACACTTATCTGGACATTCCCAAGTTCAAAATGTTGACGTTACAGCAGCTTTTACCTCTGCTGGGCAAAGATCATTGGATGGTAACTTTGGATCTCAAGGAGGCTTACCTTCATGTTCCTATCAGACTAAGTTGCAGGAAGTATCTGCGTTTACGAGCTGGGACTTCTCACTATCAGTTCTCTGCATTGCCCTTTGGCTTATCTACTGCGCCCAGAGTGTTCACGAAAGTTCTGGCTCCAGTGATAGCTTTCTTCAGGCTAAAAGGAATACAGATCTATCCTTATTTGGACGACTGCCTGATTCTGGCTCAAGGAAGGGAAGAGCTTCTTCATCATTTGGAATATGTGATAGCAGTGCTAAGATGCCTGGGGTATTCTGTGAACGAAATAAAGTCCAGTCTAGTACCCTCTCAGGACATGTGCTTTCTGGGTGTGAGACTGAATACAGCAGCCCAGATGGCCTTTTAACCCCGGACAAACAAAAGAGTCTATCCCTTTACTTCCATCAGCTATCTCATCAGTCCGGGCTGACTGCAAGGACAGTCCTTCAAGCCTTAGGGTTCATGGCATCTTGTATTCTGGTGCTTCCCAATGCCAAACTGCATATGAGGAAGCTGCAATGGTATCTCAAAATGTATGGACACAGCACTGCCAGGATCTAGACACTGTCATTCAAATAATACCCTGCATTCAAAAGGAATTTTTGTGGTGGGCTCAGGAATGTCACCGAAACAAGGGACTCTCTGTGACCCGGCCAGAGGCGAGTCAGATTTTAACGACAGATGCCTCAGACAAAGCTTGGGGAGCTCATCTAAATGGAAAGTGGATACAAGACAAGTGGCCTGCCAGACTACAACATCTACATATCAACCTGAAGGAGATGTTAGCAGTCCAGTTTGCATTAATAGCTTTCAAGGATTTACTTCTTCCAGGGCAGGTGTTGATTCTAACAGACAACACAACTGTCATGTGGTACATCAACAAGCAAGGGGAACATTCTTATCCTCTATGCAGGCAAGCAATGATTTTGTGGGAGACTGCTCTCAGTTTACAGCTCAATCTTCAGGCAAGGTTTCTGCCAGGAGCACAGAACTCCTTAGCAGATGTGTTGAGCAGGCAATTATGGATCCCCACGAGTGGAAATTGGATCCTCATGTATTTCAGAAATTGACAGTGTCATGGGGAACTCCAGACATAGATCTGTTCGCTTCTCCACTGAACCATCAGCTGCCAAAGTTTTGCACAAAAAGGTTTCATCCCACAGCTTGGAAAGTGGATGTTCTTTCTTTCAATTGGAGCAATCTTCATGTGTATGCCTTTCCACCTCTGCCTCTCCTCCCAAAGGTACTTCTAAAGGTCAGACAGGACAAGCCAAGGATGATTTTAATAGCTCCAGATTGGCCTCGACAGCACTGGTACCCATTACTGAGAAGTCTGGTACGGAAGCCGCCATGGCCTTTGCCTTCGATTCCACACCTGTTGTCACAGGAGGACAGCCATTTGCTCAATGTCAAACTTCACTCTCTTCACCTAACAGCCTGGCATATTCTGTTTTGAACCATAGAGGGTCTCAACTTCCACAACAAGTTTTGAATGTGATTTTGGAAGCTAGAAGGCCTAGTACAAGGAAAGTGTACGCAGATAAATGGAAGAGATTTTTATTTTGGAGTGCAGCAAAGATTTTGATGTTTCTGAGCCTAATTTGAGTGTGGCTCTTCAATATCTTACTGAGTTACTGGACAAAGGTTTGTCTTTCTCTTCTATTAAGGTTCATGCTGCAGCAATTTCGGCTCACTATGATTGTGACCCACCATTGTTTTCTCATCCTTTGTTCAAGCAATTTCTTAGAGGGGCAAAGAATATAAGACCCCACGAAGAGCTCCTACTCCTGCTTGGGATCTCAATTTTGTGTTGGAGAAACTCACTCTACAACCTTTTGAGCCTGCAGCTACTTCTGAGTTGAAATATTTATCATGGAAGACTGCTTTTTTGTTGGCAATTACCTCTGCAAGAAGGGTTTCTGAATTGCAGGCCCTTATGGCGGTTGAGCCTTTCTTAATTTTCCATAAGGGTAGGGTATCTTTACGTACTAATCCTTCCTTTATGCCTAAAGTGGTTTCTAGTGTGGCTTTAAACCAAACTATTCATTTGCCTACTTTTTATGCAAATCCCCAAAATAAAGGGGAAAAGATTTTGCACACTTTAGATGTACACAGGCAGTTGCGATATTATTTGGACAGAACTAAAGGGTTCAGGCAGTCTCAGCAGTTATTTGTTTCTTTTGCTTTGAGTTCTCAGGGCAAGCCTGTGTCAAAACAAATTATTTCTAAGTGGATTGGGTTTTGCATTGCTTTCTGTTATTCCCATCATGGCAAGGAGATTCCAGCTGGGATTAGGCCTCATTCCACTAGGGCCACTGCCACTTCGACAGCTTTTTTGAGGGGGGTGGCAACCAAGGATATTTTGGAGGCAGCTACTTGGAGTTCAGTGCATACTTTCTCTAGGCATTATCACCTACCACTTTACTCTAAATCTAGGGCTGGTTTTGCCACTGCTGTTTTGCAGGGCATTTTGGCAGCTCCTGCTTCCTTATAGTTTGGCCATCCTCCCATACCTCTGCTTTGGGATTCTACCCAAGTGTAAGGACTGCAGCAATGTGAGATGAAGAACATAGTACAGTTTTGTACCTACCATAAATGTAGATGTTCGAAGATCCACATTGCTGCAGTCCAATTTACCCTCCCTCCTTCCCCTCTGTAGTTAGAGGTGGTTGTGTGGGTTGAGTTGTACATATTGTGTATATAGTGTATATTTTGTACATATAATTAGGGCAAGGGGGCTTGGATGTTTGTTTGCTGTCTTTTGGTTTTGACCTTTATTTTTAGGGTCTTCTGACATCTGGGGCAAGAAAAGACTGAGGATATGACGTCGGTCATGCGCATTTGTACCCTGACGTCCTGATGTCAGTCAAATGCGCCTTGACCGACGTCAGCCTTATACTTTGATATTCGGGCCGACCGAGGACAGCGGACTACCCAAGTGTAAGGACTGCAGCAATGTGGATCTTCGAGCATCTACATTTATGGTAGGTACAAAACTGTACTTTTTGGAGTTGGTATATTTAAGTAGGGGTGTGTGCATTAGTTTGTTTAAAGTGTGTTTTTTTTTTTTTTTTTTTTTTTTTTGTACCGGAACAGTATTTGTTTTCCCTAGGAAAAAAATTGCTGTTCTGTGTTTTTGTAATTCTTGGGTTTCGAACTTCATGGTTTGATATTACATTGTTCGAACTCCTGTGAGTTCTAATTTGAGTTGTATGTTGCAATCCAGAGAAGCAATTTGGAGATTTCAGTAGTAATGCTGCGTACGTTGGTGTAAATAATACAGTTGTGGAGTTTCTGTGGGTTGTCATAGTGGTTGTAGTATTTATTGAGAGGTGAGGTAAGATTTGTGGTTATACTGGTGGAATCAGAATTGGGCTGTATAACTCCAGAGGTTTGCAGGGTAGCAGATGAAGTGACATGATTGGAAGCCTTGTGGATGGATGATAAGATTTTTTTTAATAGATGCTTTGTTTAACTGAACATTTGAGAGATGAATATAGAACTTTTTTTGGTCAAGCAGTTAAAATTTGAAGTTAAAGACAGCTATATAAATCTTTTTGTGGGTATGGTTCTAGGTGTAAGTAGGGATGAAGATTGAAATGTTGAGTATAGGATGAATTTTGAATGTAGCTATGAGATTGGGATAAAGGGGAAGTGTTATATATATATATGTTATATATAGGGTGGCGCAATGGTGCAGCGGTTAACATTGTCGCCTCACAGCAAGAGGTTCTCCGGTTCGATTCTCGGCTGGTGTGCCTTCTGTGCGGAGTTTGCATGTTCTCCCTGTATTTGCGTGGGTTTCCTCCCACATTCTAAAGACATGCATCTGGAGCATTTCTCCCCAGGCTTCCGCTGAAAACAGGCTCTGTGAAGCCTAGTTGGACTTTCCTGGTCAACAAAATGTTAAATAAATAAATAAAATATGAAACTGCTTGATAGAGACACTGACGTAGAAGTGGAAGGAGCATCTTGAATGAGATAATGAAACTGGCTTTAGGACTAAGGAGAGACTGCTTTTACTACATGCAACTGTGAGTGGATGTTGTCTGAGTTTGTGTACAACTGTGACTATAAATGTAAACTCTTACTTATGAAAATATAAATTTGTTCAAATATACTATTAATTAAAGATTATATCTGTTAGATTAAAGAAAGACATTAGAAAGGCAATGTAAGCTTATGCATGTTTTGTAAATAAGTTGTCTGTTTCTTTGAGGATTCTTTGTTTTTCTTTAAAATGGATTTAGAGATGTGATGCAAAAATTGTGTATGTAATTGTAAGCATGTTGTTGGGTTCTTCAAGGGGTGGTATGAAATGTTGGAGATGGGTGGGTTCAAAATAACTGTATGGGGCCAGCCATGGGATTGGGATTGAGGGAGAGAAGCAAAACTGGCAACACTCTTATTAGCAGGAGACCATCACTTCATGCATGCACAGTGCTGAAAAACAAGCATACTGATGCAAGTAAAGAACAGCAGCCAAACTAGTTCCTTCAGCCTGTATTCACCTAAGCTGAGTACTTTGTATATGAGAAATAATTTGTGTTTTTGTAGTTAGGAACAAAAAGAAAAGCTAGTTATAACCGTGTTCACTGTGCCTTATTACAACAACTGTGTAAGGCTAACTGCGCTTACATTAAGCTGTAGGTAGGCAGGTAGACGTGACACTTTTTTATTTTGTAGAAGACATCCTGGGTATTTGCTTTTGGGTATCTAGAATGGTAACAGAAAGAGAGTAGGGCACATTGGTATTAGAAGGTTAAGAAGACTAACATAAAATGTCAGAGAAAATAATCATGTTTTCTACGAGCCACTCAACAGTTTATAAAAATATGTTACATTCAGCACCATTTAAATATACAGCAGAAAATACAGTAATTGCATAGAGCTGGTGCACTGGTTGGAACATACACTGAAAATGTGCAACCGTTAGTACAATACATGTGAGAAGGACAAAAGCATTTTGTATGGATCCAACCACAACTGTTGAAAAGCAAATAATTCTACTGTGATTTAAATATACAACAGTAAGTACCTTACTAGATAAATAATTGTACCCACAAGTCGGTCTCATGTGATACAGCTGCATGAAACAAATGTACTACAGAAAACTGTCACAATTGTAGCTGCAATGAACATATAAAAGGAAAAACGTGGTCTAAGAAGGAAATCTATTTTGCTAAAAGCACGAACAAGATGTTTGGCTGAAGGGATAATTGTGTGGCTACAGTATGTAGGGCTAGACTTTGAAGAAATACAAAGTGGTAAACAGCAGCAAGATGATATTGCAATGCACCCAAACGTACAGGATGGATGAGGCTAATACTTTTGATAGTGGAGTGTTGTCACCAAGTTACAAACAACTCTTCACTCTGGAGACTCTTGTGTATTAGCAGACTATCACTTCACGCATGCACAAAGAGAGACTTCCGGAGTAAAGCAAGTGTTAGGGTCAGAAAATTGAAATTAAAGTCTTATTATTAAGGTATTTTACTAGACTAATAGTTTACCATTTTTCTATTGTGGGAATGGTGTGGACAAGCACACGGTTGTGTGTAAAGAGCAGCAGATGTGCAAGTTCCCTCAGTGTTGTGTATTCACGCAGATGAAGTACTATATGTATAAGAAATACAATGTCTTGCTTTATTACATCTCATTCACTATGTCCTTTATTTCAGTAGTTGTGTAAGGTTAACTGCACTTGCATTAAGCCTTGGGAAGGCAGTGTACTTGTGTTCATCATATTGTAGACAATCTAGCAGCTGTGTAAGGCTAACTGCTTTTGTATTAAGCCTTAGGCAGGCAAGACATGTTTTGTTTTATTAAAACGTATAGAATTAAAAAAACACTATGGATGACAATTAATAAGGGAAAAAACTTGAAAGATATTCTCCTTAACATGGTTCATAGTCAGCTTTACCCCATACTCTCTCAAGTTACTGATGACTGCTTCCCCATCAGTAAGGTCAGTCACACATGTGCAAAATACTTGCTAAAGTGTTTCCAGTCAAGACATGCTACAGTTTAGAACTTCAGGTGTAGTCCACACTTTCACAAGATACTGTGAGCTAGAAGCCCAGTCTAAGGGTAGGGCAAGTTTGGTATGGATGTGCTTTTGGATCCTTTTAACTATCCACAACTTTGGGGCACTTTTTAACTCATCTGATTTTACTGAAGTGTTGTAATTTACTGTCACAGTGATCCTTCTCAGTGAAGATAGTGCAGTTTTGTAGTATGCTTAAGGATTTTCTTTCATGGTTCATCTACGTAAAGCTGAAAGCCAATTTGAATATTCCACTGTGAGACACTCAAGTTCACAAGTTGTTTTTTTAACTATATTTTCTCTGAGTGTGTATGACCTAAGGGGCAGTATGCTGTACAGATCAAGGTTGTAGGGACAGAACCCCCCTGTTGGTAGGTGCTACGGTGACTTGCCCCCCTTACAAAAAACACTTTTTTTCTTCTTTTAAACTTGCTGTTCATGAATGTAGTACGAGTTGAGTGATCAGTGTTGAGTAGTTGAAACTTGAGCAGGTGAGAGTCAAATTAGTAAAACAGACACTAGCTTAAGAGTACATTTTTAATGAGTGGTCCCGTTATCAGTAAGTCTTCCCACCCCAGCCCCCATAATGTTGTTGGAAGTGTTTCTGCTTTCTCTTGCATTAGTTTTGCAGTTTTTTTTTCATAAATTAGCTTTATAATCTTGAGTTTTAAGCTGTAAAAAGCGTCTTTCAGTAGTACACATTTCCAAGTTGAGGTTCATCTCTACCTTGTACAACTAAAGTGTGTACATACACAAGCTACTTTTATTGGAGCCAACTAGGGTACCTTTATTTGTGTACTGTCAATGCTAACTTTTGCAGGGATGATGGCAGCTTTGAAAAAAAATGCATGGGCCAATACCTCAACACGCAAGAAAGCCCAGATGTAGTGATGTACTGTTTTATCAACTAATTTTACACTGCTGTGCTGTCTTCACATTCTCTTTATTGGTATTTGTTGGTATGCTTCAACACAGACAGTAGTATGTAAATTCCATTAAACAATGTATATTTAAGTGCAACTTTGTTGTAGGTACTTGATGGTAATTTGATTTGAAAAATATTGAGGTTGTCCAATTTTGTATTTTTAGGGAAAAATGTCACTGAAGGAGTTGAATGCAAGACCTCTAGAAGTCTTTATGTGCAGTGTCCTTAAGAGACAAGGCTATGGAGAAGGATTCCGATGGCTGGCACAGTATATTGATTAGAGTCTCTTGCTACAAGGAACTTTCATTTATTACCCTTGACTAGATAATCTAGTCTATTCATTTTCTGAACAGTCAGTATGTCCAGCTTGAATTTGGTAAACTTGTTATTCAGTCATATTGTGTCAGTTGTGCTGAATCACCAGGTACAACAAATGAAAAAAATCCATTTGCAAGCTTTTTTTTTTTTTTTTTTTTTGAAGATTAAAGTGGGCTTTTTCCAACACAATTCAGTAATCCCACCCACCCCATGCAGTTTAACTTTTGGCAGGTTGCATCACCCTTTTTGGACTGAATGACTTTGCAGTACACAATATAGGAATGCACTTTTTAATACAAGAGCTACAAATATGAATAGTATTTAATGATCATAATATTAAATTTTTATGTACTATTTTTTTGAAAATGTTTGGTTCAATAAACCTGAAAAATGCAATTGTATATTCTAGTGTTGCTAAGTTTGTTGCAATTTGTGTGCGTCTTTTTAAGGAATTACTAATGCAACAATATTGCTTAAGTTTGCTTCAACAAGTCATTAGAACATGGTGAGTGTGTTAACATCTGATGTGGAACCATGACAAAGACAACACTGAAAAGTTCTGAATAGTACCTTACCAACAGACCGGGACATGCTTAAAATGATATTTCTCAACTTCAGAGTTTAACCGTGTTCTTGAGACTACTTTGAAGATGTTCTTGAGACTACTTTGAAGATGTCCAGTCTTTCTACACATTGCTCATTATATTTTTACATATTCTGGTATTAAATTTTATATATATTCTTTTTAATTATGAATTGTACTTTGACAAGCCTTAATCTTTGCCTTCATTTGCCCACAGTATTTGTGTCTGCATGCCTTGATGGTCCCTGTTTTCATTACCTAAAATGCATTAGCAAATTGTCTTGGTGTCGTGAAGAAAAGTTTGGTTTCAGCAGATCCATATACAGCACTTTAGATTCATATTTTATGAGAAAAATAGACCTAGATTCCTTTATTTGCATTTATTAGGAAAACACATAGAGTACAGAAGGTATAGGTATCGAAGTAATTGATGTGAGATGAGGAGGTCTATCCTTGTCGACCATTGCGAGGCCAGTAATACTTGGGAATCTCAGCATCTTAAACCTTCCCTAGCTGCTGGCCTCTTCTGTTTACCCAAAATGTTATGCAATAAAGTTTATTTTTCAGGTGGTGCCCTGCTAAATGCAAATTAATTCAGAGAAACTGCTCCCAGCTCATTTGTTTTTGATCACCGTGACTAGGAAACTGTTGACTCTTTGCTGTCTTCATACTTTGACTTACTAATTTTCTTTGTGAAGTTTCAAAGGATTGTTGCATTTGTTTCATAGTCAGCATTTTCCCATTTTACCTCTCCCCTTAACACTGTGATACTAATGTGTAAAGTTTTTTTTTCTTCTTTCCATTTTTATTATATATATTTTTCTTTTTCTTTTTTTCCCCTGAAAAACCTGAACAGCTTGTTTTAGAGAGAGCCTAACAAGAAGGAATCATAATGTAGAGAGTTGAAAAGCAAAATGTTGCCCGATAAGGCTTTTGGATTCTGCATCCATCTGTTGTAGTATTTATTGCAAATGATTTTTGCAAACTACAGAACTTGCACTTTTCATCAAAATATAATACAAAAGCAAACATAATGTTGCTTATTACACTCCTTCAACCCCCATTCCCCCACCTGTTCAAAATATAGGAATGAATCATGAAAGAGGCTCAAAGCTGTGTGTTTTCTGGACAAGTCAGTTACTTTTATGAGGTACCTTCTTTGTCTTTTGTAATCTGTTCTAAATGCGAATATCTCCACAAGTGGACAACAGAGCTGCAGCTCCCCTGCAAAAGTGGAATGGATTGGAAGTTAAAAGTCATTGTTACCTATTTATTGTCTTGCACTAGTCTGTCACCTCTTTGGTGAATTCCTTAGTGAAAACAGTAAACCATCAATAGATTTTTTTCTGTAGAAACAGTATTAAATTTTCTTACTGTTATAACAGTGCACTGTGTTCTTATTAGTCATTTTCTTTTTACTTGTTTATCATTTTCCCAGCAGAAACTGAAGCACTACACCAGTGTGCAAATGGAAGCCAACTGCAGACGTGTACATAGAAGAAGGACTTGAGGGACAAGTGCACTGCAACTCACTGACTACAATACTTCTCAAGCTGAAGGAAACAAAAAGCTGCAGAACTATTGCTGCTCATTTAAATCAAAAGTGCTGCAAATTCTGCATGGTCCAATCCTGATAACAGCCATGCATTGCCACAATCTATAGTACAGATTTGAAATATCTGTTGAAAATGGGATATGTAATGCCCTGTTCATGGTTGCAGCAGGACAAAAAAAAAGTGTGTGAAAACTGGGCTGTCCTGCACAGCTTCGGTTGGGAGGCAATATCCCAGCTCTGGATAGGCAACATATGATGTTCATCGTGTTACACTGCTGCAGTCATTACACTTGGGTTATCCTGCCGTCAGGCGGTCCCGCAGTCGGCCAGAGTTCCAAAGTCTTGGTCCAGCGTTGGTTGCTGTCGCTTCTTCCTGACGTCAGTGCACCAGGGGTATATAAGATGCATCCGACGCCATTATCTTCAGTCTATCTTGCTGCGCGGTGCCCAAAGCAAAAGCAGTTCGAAGTGCCAGTCGGCCGACTCCTGTGATTTTCGAAGTCGAATTTCAGATCCGAAGTCTTCAATAAAGCTAAGTACCCCGTTGGGGAAACTTTTTTCTTGCCTCAGACCGATGTCAGAAAAAGTTAATAATTGTATTTATTGTGGGAAGCAAATACCTCATAAGGACTTCCACTCTTACTGTATTTCATGCCTAGGCCCTGATCATGATGTCACTAGTTATCGGTTCTGTGCTAGATTTAACAAACGCACTATAAAAACGACGTTTTGATTTTGCTTTGCACTACTTTGGCCGAAGGTTCAATTATACAATGCCGTCGGAACAACTGACGACCGCAATTCATAAAAAACGCAAAGACAAGGATAAAGACAGGCATCTGAGGTCCAAAACCGACGCCGAAGCCTCTTCTAGGCCAGTCGCCAGTTCGCCAGTTCTCAGTGAGGCGCTTTTGCAGCCCCTGACACCCGCTACCTCAGAACCACAGGCCACCTCAGACTCCCACATGGAGACAACTAGGCCTCTGGAAACTCAAGGTATTGGGCCTACGGAAACTAATCCCTCAGATGGGTCCGGAGCCGCTGAGCAGGCATCGGCTTCTGAGGGTGTTTTCAGACCTTCACAACTTACCATTAAAGCAACAGCCAAGACAAAAACACCATTATAGGTTCATAGGTTCATACTAGGCTATCTGCCCTGGGGCAATTATAAGCCTAGCCCGATTCTGTATGGCCTACGCCACCCCTTGATTTGAGTATACTGTGCCCTTTTTAAGGTTTAGTTTACTGTGCCTCTGTCTAATAGTGACACGGGAGTAATCCCTGGGACAAACCTACGATCCCCCATCCACCTATCGAGATTCTTCTTGAAGAGATTCAGTGAGGTGCTCTGCCTCACATGAACTGGAATTCTATTCCAGAGCGAAGGGAGCCTCTGGGTTATGAACCTGTCCCTCCAGCAAGTTCTATTTATTTCTGTGCTGAGGTTCAAGTCCCTCGAGCGTGTGGCTCTAAGGGATTTAGATTTACTGAGGTGGAGCATGTCCATTAATTCTGGATTTGACATAGCTTTGTATGTCAGGCATAGATCGCCTCGAAGTAGGCGGTATGCAACTGAGTAGAGCTGGAGTTTTTTTAACCGAGCAACATATGGCATCTGTTTGACACCCTTGATCCTCTTGGTGAGATACTTTTGGGGTCTTTCTAATTGCTGCAGGTGTCGGGTAAGGTACATCCCAAAAGGGGCATTGTATTCTATGATGGGCCTGATGAGGGATGAATAAAGGGGCACAATTACCTCTCTTGATCTAGATGTGAAACCCTTCGTGATGAGGTGGCCTATGTAGAAGGTCTTTCTAACCACTTTGGCAATGTGGTTTTCAAAGGAGAGATTGCTATCAACTTGGGACCCCAGGTCCCTAATAACTTTCTCTGTACTTAATGGGTTTCCGCCTATGTGGTAATTTGTGGGCACATTGTTTTGCCAAAGGGTATGACTATACATTTTTTGGCATTTAGCTTTAAACCATGGCACTGGCACCAGTTATCTGTCTCTGTGAGACCTTTTTGAAGGATGTTTGTGTCAGCTGGTGAGTCGATTATGGCGCCCAGTTTGCAGTCGTCTGCGAACTTGGTGAGCCATAGTCCTCCCACGTTTGCCTGTACCTCGGAAAAGTATATACCGAACAAGAGTGGTCCCAGGACAGAACCCTGTGGGACGCCACTTGTGACCGGTTTCGAGTCTGACATGGCTCCAGCAACTCTCACTCTGTGGGTTCTGTCTTTGAGCCAGTTTGCGACCCATCTTGTGACATAGGGGTTTATATTTAAGCTGGATAGCTTATCTATGATGCCCGAGTGGGGTATTGTGTCAAATGCCTTTGCAAGGTCCAGATAGGCTGTGTGGACTACCTTCCCTTCATCTATGGCTTTGGTGACCGTTTTGAAGAAGTCAACCAGGTTCAAAAGGCAGGATCTGCCCTTGACAAAGCCGAACTGGGTAGGATCTAGTGACTGTAGGTCCCCAATGTCTTTGTTTATGAGCTCCATGATGATCCTCTCCATAGCCTTGCAGACTAAGCTAGTCGGGCTTATGGGGCGATAGTTCCCAGGGTCCGTAGAGGCTCCACCTTTGTGGAGACACCTTTTTAAAGACAAAGAAGCAAGTACAGCATTCTCCTGGACAGTCCACCATGCCTAAGAAACAGATCAAAATGGCCGAAGACCTCATTACTCTAATCAGGGGTTCCCATCCCCCTCCTGAGAAAAGGCCTAGGCAGGATACAGACTATGATTCTTCTGATCAGGTTTCCATTTCTTCTGATTCCTCTTCAGACCAGGGATACTCTCTCCCCCCTATGAGGACTCTGATGCTGAATATTCTATCCCTGCAGCCTCCCCTCCTGAGAATTACTCTTTTGGGGAAACTTTACATACCATGAGGGAGCATTTCCATTGGGAAAGTCAGGATTATTCAGAATCCAAGAAAAGGCTCAGGGACTTCCTTTTATTGCCTCAGCACAGGCCCCTTGCTATTCCGCCTGTGTTAGATATTGTGGATGATGTGTTCACTGAATCCAGCTTATCTCCTGATTCTTTTCCCCCTGCACCAGCCAAACCAGATAGGTATTATAGAGTCCCTGACTCTCACAAGTTTCTTTATAAAAACCCTTCTGCTGACCCAGAAACCATTTCCCAGGGTCCCAAAGGGGTTAAAGCTTCCATTGCAAAAAATCCAGTCCCCTCTGACAGAGATTCTAGAGCATTGGATAGATGGGGGAAGAAAGTTTACACTTCTGCAACTTTAACAGTAAGGGCTTTAAATTGCCAGTTTCACATGCTTAAGTACCAACAATATTTAATGGCTCAGTTAAAACAGAAAATGCTTACAAGCTCAGAAGCTCCTGACTATAAAGAAATGCAGGATTTATTGCATGCAGTTGAACAGGTGGGAAAACACACTCTGCAATGTGGTTTTGATTCTTTAGAGGCCTCTTGTAGAGCCGCAGTTACAGGTTCTGTGATTCGAATACATGCTTGGTTAAAAGACCAGAGTTTACCTGATCATGTTAAGGCAAAATTATTGGATGCTCCTGTACAGCATGATGCATTGTTTGGTGTTAAGGCGGAAGAGGTGTTAAAGAAAATGGAGGATAAATCTAAATCTATGCAAACAGTCAAAGATTTCTTACAGGTACAGCCACATCGATTTAGCAGAAATTGGCCTACAAAGAATTGGTCCTTTCCAGTGTCAGACAGGCCACAGAGAGGCAGATACAGATGCCCAAGAGGCAGATCTCAATCCCAAGGCTCTTACAGACAACGACAGTGGGGTACCTCAACCCCAAAAGGAGGTGAGGACAAGTCTCAACCTTACAGGAAACAGTCCCAATGACGTCCCCTTTCGTATGCCAAGCACTTCCCTTTTGGCAGCCCCCTTAGGGGGGAAACTAGCACTTTTTTCTCAAAATTGGCAAACAATCACCCAAGACAAATGGGTTCTGAATATTGTGTCTCAAGGTTACAGGTTCCACTTTCACACTTTACCAAGGCTAAAAGGAATGCCAAACCTGCCACAAAATCAATGGGCAGAGGCTCAAAAACAAATTTCAGCCCTCATGGACATGAGAGCTATTCAAAAAGTACCACAGCAGGAACAAGGACAAGGATTTTACTCAAGACTCTTCCTGGTCCCCAGAAAGGACAAAGCCTGGAGACCCATAGTAGACCTTTTAACTCTAAATACTTACCCAGATGTTCCGAAATTCAAAATGTTGACACTACAGCAGCTTCTTCCCATGCTGGGCAAGAAGGCTTGGCTTGTTACTTTGGACCTCAAAGAGGCATACCTGCATGTCCCTATCAGACAAGATTGCAGAAGATACCTCAGATTCAAAGCTGGTACAATGCACTACCAATTCTCTGCACTGCCCTTTGGCTTATCTACTGCGCCCAGGGTCTTTACAAAGTGCCTGGCACCAGTAGTTGCATTTTGCAGACAAAAAGGAATTCAAATATATCCATACCTGGACGACTGCCTCATTCAAGCAGAGAGAAAGGACATTCTTCTAAAGCATCTGGCGTTTGTAAAAAGGTTGCTAATTTCTCTAGGGTACACAGTAAATGAAAAGAAGTCAAAACTCATGCCCTCACAACAGATAATATTCCTGGGTGCCAGCTTAAATACAATGGCCCAGATGGCTTATCTCACGCCAGACAAACAAGGACAACTGACTCAATATTTTCAATTGCTGGCAAAAAAGTCCCATCTGCCTGCAAGAAAAATTCTTCAGGCCCTGGGATTCATGGCATCCTGCATACTACTAATTCCATATGCCAGACTGCATATGAGGAAATTACAATGGTACCTAAAACGTGTTTGGACTCAGCACTCTCACAGTTTAGAAACAGTAATACCAATAATTCCCTGCCTACAACAGGAGTTTCAGTGGTGGGCACAGGCATGTCACCTCAACAAGGGTCAGCCTTTCACTCTACCCACAGCCAGGCAGACTCTAACAACAGATACTTCGGATTTCGCCTGGGGAGCACACATGGCAGGAAAATGTATTCAGGGCAAGTGGACCACAGACCAAATGCATCTTCACATCAATCACAAAGAGATGATGGCTGTTCAAAATGAATAACCGCTTTCAAGGACCTTCTGCATCCAGGACAATTATTATTAAAGACAGACAACACCACAGTAATGTGGTACATAAACAAGCACTCATTCTTATCCCCTATGCAGGCAAGCCATGACCTTGTGGAACACAACTCTAACTTATCAAGTTCATCTGCAAGCACAATTCCTGCCAGGAAAGAAAAATACTCTGGTAGACTATCTAAGCAGAAATATCTTGGACCCTCAAATGGAAATTGAATCCACAAATCTTCAGCATGGTAACAAAAATGAGGGTGCCCAGACATAGATCTTTTTGCCTCCCCACTGAATTGCCAACTACAAAAATTCTGCACAAGGACTTACCACACACAAGCATGGAAAGTGGATGCTCTTTCGTTCAGCTGGAAAAGCCTAAAAGTTTATGCCTTCCCACCACTGCCTCTCCTTTCAAAGGTACTCCTAAAAGCCAGACAAGAAAAACCACAGATGATCCTGATTGCTCCAGACTGGCCACGCCAGCACTGGTACCCAATCTTAAAGAACTTAGCTCAAGGCCCACCCTGGATTTTGCCTCAAATTTCACACCTTCTGACTCAACAAAACAATCAGATCCTGCACGGTCAGCTCAAAACCCTAAACCTGGCTGCATGGCAGATTCATTAGTCAAACAGGCAACACCTCTCTCTAAAGCTGTTTTGGATGTCATTTTGGAGGCCAGGAGGCCTAGCACCAGGAAATCTTACTCAGAAAAATGGAAGAGATTCTGTGCCTGGAACCAGGCTCAAAGCCTTGACCCTCTTGTCCCAAACATCCCTCAGATTTTACAATACTTAACTGAGATGCTAGACAAAGGCCTATCCTTCTCATCAATTAAGATCCACGCCTCTGCCATTTCAGCTCATTACAACACGGATCCTCCTTTATTCTCTCATCCCTTGCTAAAGCAGTACCTCAGAGGAGCTAAAAACATAAGACCGCCCCGGAGAGCACCAACACCAACTTGGGACCTCAATTTTGTTTTGGAAAAACTGACCTTGCCACCTTTTGAGCCAGCCAATACAGCCGATCTAAAATTTTTATCATGGAAAACAGCTCTGCTCCTGGCAGTAACTTCAGCACGAAGAGTCTCAGAGCTACAGGCATTAATGGCAGTGGAACCTTTTATAATGTTTCATCAGGACAGGGTTTCTTTAAGGACAAACCCTACCTTTATGCCAAAGGTGGTATCTAGTGTGGCTTTTAACCAAACCATCCATTTGCCAACTTTTTATCCAAACCCCCAGAATAAAGGGGATAAACTTCTGCACTCTTTGGACATACACAGGCAGCTATGCTTCTACTTGGGCAAAACAAAAGCTTTCAGGAAAACTGAGCAACTGTTTGTAGCATATGCTGCAGGATCACAGGGCAAGGCTATCTCAAAGCAGACCATTTCCAAATGGATAGGACACTGTATTCATTACTGCAACACACAGCATGGAAAATAAGTCCCTAATAACATTAGGCCACATTCTACCAGAGCAACAGCCACTTCAACAGCCTTTCTCCGAGCAGTACCAACCAAGGAAATTTTGGAGGCTGCAACTTGGAGTTCAGTGCACACCTTTACCAAGCATTACCACTTTCCTCTTTACTCTAAATCCAGAGCAGGATTTGCCACTGCAGTTCTGCAGGGCCTCATAGCCAATCCTAGCTCTTTATAGACCAGCCACCTAACCTTAGCTTTTGGATTCTACCCAAGTGTAATGACTGCAGCAGTGTAACACGATGAACATAGTACAGTTTTGTACCTACCATAAATGTAGATGTTAGAGTGTTCACACTGCTGCAGTCCAGGTTACACTCCCTCCATCCCCTCTGTCCTAGCTGGACTTATCTATACCTTTCTATCCTATACAACCTTTGTGGTGTATTTGCTTGTAACTGAAGGTATTGTTTTTATTTTTTATATATGTTTTATTAGCAATATGTATTGCCTACCTACTTGGGGGCACCTGACATCTGGGGCAAGAAAAACTGAAGAAAATGGCATCGGATGCATCTTTTATACCCCTGGCACACTGACGTCAGGGAAGAAGCGACAGCAACCATTGCCGGACCAAGACTTTGGAACTCTGGTCGACTGCGGGACCACCTGATGGCAGGATAACCCAACTGCGGGACCGCCTGACGGCAGGATAACCCAAGTGTAATGACTGCAGCAGTGTGAACACTCGAACATCTACATTTATGGTAGGTACAAAACTGTACTTTTGGTTGGATAGAGAAGCATTTTGATGACATTTGTGATGCTTACTTCTCTTTTTCTTCACTCCACAAGGGGGGGATCCAGCTTGGATCCCAGGAACTACCATTCCATCAGTCTGATGAGCCTGATCTGCAAGGGCATGGAACACATTATCATGGAACTTATAAACAAAGACATTGGCAACCTTCAAACACTGGACCCCACCCAGTTTGGGTTCGTGAAGGGCCGATCTTGTCTCCTAAACCTGATTGACTTATTCGAGTCAGTCTCCAGAGCTGTGGATGAGGGTAACGCGGTCCGCACAGCCTATCTGGAACTCGCCAAGGCCTTCAACACCATCTCCCACTCTGGAATCATAGATAAACTTACTAAGCTGGGCATAAATCCCTGCATCACTCGATGGGTTGCCAACTGGCTTACTGACAGAACCCAGACTGTAAAAGTAGCCGACTCCAAATCTAGCTCCAGACAAATGACAAGTGGAGTACCTCAGGGTTCAGTCCTGAGACCGCTCTTGTTTGGCATCTACTTCTCTGAAGTACAGGCCAACACTAAGGGACTCTGGCTAACAAAGTTCGCAGATGACTGCAAACTGGGATCCATTATTATTGAATTTCTGCAGTTTGTTTCTAAGTAGTGGGGATATTTGTAGCATTTCCATATTCAGGCTTGTATTTGGGCCTAGTGTTTGTGGAGGCTATGTCTGAGCACATATTCAGGGACATCTTGGTTTAGCCAAAGCCATCAGGCATTTCAGTGAGAGAGAATTGTTTGAGGTCATTGGCTGACTGAGGTCACCTGGACTACAGCTTAGACTAAACACCTCATTGGTTCTTTTGAGATTTCTTTCTTAAAAGCTGTCTCAGGTTTCAACTTTCTGTTACCTAAGAAGTTCAGTTGTGAGTGTTCTGCCATTTTACACTGAGCTAATCGAAGGAAGGACACTGAGCTATAATATATAACATTAAGTATCTTGTTTTTTGTTTATTTTGTTCTTTATTTATAGCACTTTGTGTACTGTGTATTTTTCTAGCTAGTGTCACTGTCTGTGAGGCATTAACTGGAAATTGTCCACTTTTATTAAGCATCTGTTGAGTTGTTTGTTTCTGGTAACTTGTTGCAGTTAAACTCTTTTTTCTAGAGGCTCCTTTAGCTGTTTAAAACTTTCATTTAAAGGCTCATTGCTGCTTTTCAGCTGTGAGAAACATTTCTTTATAGTTGGTGGCTTTGCAGTTGCCTGCCCCTAGTGTAAATTTGATCTGGGACCCTCCTCCCAGTCTAGTGTCATTACCTCATTCTACCCAGTACAGGGAGAACATTTGAGAAGGCCAATCAGCTTAGTTTCTGCTACTCCTTTCTCTCTTTACACTAAAAAAAAAAAAAAAAAAAAAAAAAAACTTTTTCTAAGCTTGTTTCCTGCCTTTCCTGTGGGTAGTCTAGCCTGGATATAGATTTGCGGTGTCAAGGACTATTTGTAGGCTTCTAGGGCCCAAGCCTTTCTGTGTTGGAGGGAAGCCTTCTAGCTTAATTTTGTTTCTTAGAACTAGCCAGATTTTTGTTTTGGCACTTGTTCAGAACTTATTGTAAGCACTAAATAAGCTACAAATTACTACAGCACTCAACTTTCCTCACTGTCTAGAGGAAAACAGTTTCTAGTACTTAACAAACAAGCACCTATCCAGGCATGTCTAAGGGTCAGCCCCCAGTGTTTTCTCCTGTCTACCTGATGAATCTGGGCATCTTGGGGCCTTGCAGTAATTGCCTCATGTACACAGACAACCCTCTCTTCCTACCACCCAACACTACAACCTGTGAGAGATGCACTTATATAGCCAAACTGGAAGCAAAGCTGTCACCCAAGACTGGACTAGACAGTCAAGAGGAGAAGGTAAACACTTGCACCACACCACACTCAGCACATAGTCCCTCAAAACCTACACCACCAAAGCACACACATAGAAACACAAAACACACACCTACATTCGCGGAGGCTCTCAGTAAAAACCTGCCCAAGCAACAGGGACCTCCAAAGCAGAAACACAAGCAACCTTCACCCCCCAGCACAACCCAAATGACACATAGCCCACAAACTCAGTGTGCCACTCAACCACAGCCCATAAGGTATAACAACGTACCCAACACTCTAGTCATAGGTGACTCTATAGTCAGGCACACTGATGTTCCACTCACCAGGCTAACCAAGGTGAAAGTTACTGTCAGCTGCCTGTCGGGTGCCAGGATCCGCCACGTAATGCATGCACTCAGGTCACTCCACAACAAGTACAAATATGACTCTGTCATTGTCCATGTTGGTATGAATGACCTGAGACGTACCTCCTTGGACTACATGAAAAGGGACATGGAGAAGCTGTACGATCTTGTAGCCCAGGCAGGTATGACCCTAACCCTGAGTAGCATCCTGCCATCACCCAGAATGATACCACAGTACAAGGACAAAGTGATTGACTTCAACAATTGGCTAAGCTTCTGGTGTCATTCTAAGGGGATCCAGTATTTGTCTGCCTGGGATGACATGATCGACAAGCCACGATGCTTTGCCAGAGATGGCCTGCACCTGTCACCCCTGGGATTCCGGATACTGGCTAAGGCTCTAGCCACCCCTATAGTGCCTTTTTTAGGCAAGGTTCAAATGACAAATTCACCACCCTAACAGGTACAGACAAGAAGAATCTGAGGGTATTGCTACTCAGTGCTAGAAGTCTAAACCTCAAAATGCACTCTCTCGAGGCACTCCTTAAAATGGAGAACATCAACATCTGTGCAGTGACAGAGACCTGGTTCAAGGCTCCAGAGAGTACCCCTGCATTACCAGGCTATAATTCATACCACACCTTTCGGCCACCTAACCTGGACCGAAACACTGAAGGCGTAGGCGTGTCCATATTCATTAAGGATATCCACACCTCCAAGCTAGTTGCTCAGCATAATGCATCTGAGATTATCCAAGTGCAACTAACTCTGGGCAAGACCACAATCCAAATTGTAGCTTGCTACAGATCCCCCACCATGCCCCAGGATTCCCACTCCTCATTTCTTAATACACTGGAAAATATTAGGGTACAGCCTAACACCCTAATAATGGGCGATTTCAACTACCCTACCATTAACTGGGAAAACTACTCATGTACCAACTCTTGTGCTCAACATTTTCTGGAATTCATAAATTCCAATGCTATGAATCAACTTATCCATACCCCCACCAGGGGCAGCAATATCCTAGACCTGGTTATTACCAACAGGGGCAACTGGTGCTCCGCACCAGAGGTCAATTCCTCATTGGTCAGATCCGACCATAAGCAAATCACCCTAGACATCCACATCCCTCCCCCACCCCCCATTAGGGAAACCACAGTAAAAAAATTTCTCCAAAGCCAACTTCACTCTTCTTAAGACAGAAGTGGCAAACTTCACGACACCCATGCTGACGGACAATAGAGGTATGACTGCTGAATCCTACAGAAATGCACTTTATAAGCACTTACATGAGTGCATGGATCGTGCAATCCCTAACAGAACCAAGATGCTGTCCTCCAAAAAAAGGAAGCCAATCTGGTGGTCCCCTGCCATAAACAAACTCTACAACAGAAGAAAGAAACTGTTGCAAAAAAGAGTAAAATCCCATGATTGGAGAAACTCCCTGGTCAGCTTCAGTAAGAAGCTGAGATCCCTCATAAAATCCTCCAAAGCTAGTTATGAAAACAAAATCACCACTGACTCTAAAGACAACCACAAAGCATTCTATAGCTATGTCAAGAATCTCAATGGCAACACTCAGATCTGCTCTGAGTTACAGCACAATGGCACTAAATATACAGAACCAACGAATATTGCCAACATCCTGGCAGATAGGTTCATTGCTAACTTTACCCCTCTGTCACCCCTAAAGGGCCCATCTCTATACCAGAAGAATGCAAAGTTCCTGTAATCACGGCTGCACAGGTAAAAAGAACACACTCTCCAAAGCCAAGAACACAGCATCCATGGGACCTGACGACATCCCAGGCTGTGTTCTACATGAACTACAGAATGAACTGGCACCCCACCTAAGTACCATGTTCAATCATAGCCTCACCTCAGGCTATGTGCCCACTGAATGGCGCACAGCGACAGTTATCCCACTCCACAAAGGGGGAGCCACCACAGACCCCAGAAACTACCACCCCATTAGCCTAATGAGCCTGGTCTGCAAGGCTATGGAGTGTATCATCATGGAACTCCAAACTCAGGACCCCACCCAGTTCGGGTTTGTAAAAGGCAGATCATGTCTCCTAAACCTGACAGACTTCTTTGAAGCAGTCACCAAAGCCGTAGATGAGGGTAAGGTGGTTCACACAGCCTATCTAGATCTCGCCAAGGCTTTTGACACCATTCCCCACTCTGGAATTATAGATAAACACACTAAACTAGGTATAAATCCCTATGTCACAAGATGGGTTGCCAACTGGCTCACTGACAGAACCCACACTGTGAAAGTAGCAGACTCCAAATCCAGCTTCAGACCAGTGACAAGTGGAGAACCACAGGGTTCAGACCTGGGTCCTCTCCTGTTTGGTATCTACTTCTCTGAAGTACAGGCCAACACAGAAGGTCTTTAGCTAACGAAGTTCACAGATGACTGCAAACTAGGAGCCATAATCAAAACTCCAAAAGATGTGGACATCCTACAAAAGGGCCTTGCTGAGACAGATGCCTGGTGTCAAAGCCATGGCCTCAAGCTCAATGCCAAAAAGTGCATTGTCATTCCTTTTGGTAAAAACTCAGTACCCATGAACTACCACATAGGTGGTAGTCTACTTAACACCGAAAGTGTGATAAGAGACCTTGGGACACAGGTGGACAGTAGTCTCTCCTTTGATAATCACATCGCCACAGTAGTCAGGAAATCCTTCTATGTGGCGCACCTCATCACAAAAGGTTTCTCATCCAGGAAAAAAGAGGTCATTGTTCCCCTCTACTCGTCGCTCATTAGACCCATTATAGAGTACAATGCCCCTTTTGGTATGTACCTCACAAGACATCTACAACAACTGGAAAGGCCACAGAAATACCTCACAAAGAGGATTACCGGCCTCAGAGATGCCCTATGCAGACCGTCTCAAAAAACTGTAGCTTTACACTGTTGCATATCGCCTACTCAGAGGCGATCTCTGCTTAACACACAAAGCTATGTCAAACCCAGAGCTTTTAGACATGCTCCACTTAAAGAAATCCCAATCCCTATGAGCTACACGCGCTAGGGACCAAACCTCGTCACCACAATAAACAGAACATGCTGGAGGGATAGATTCCTGTCCCAGAGACTTCCCATACTCTGGAACAAACTACCTATCTATATCAAACAAAGCTCCTCATTAGCACTGATCAAGAAAAATCTTGATGATTGGATGAGAGATAGGAAATTCACCCCGGGGATCACTTCTGTGGCTCTGCTCGGCAGTGGCACAGGAAAATAATTTTCTTGGTTGGCGAAAGCCAGGGTACCTTTGGCTAGGCTTATATAGGCCCTAGGGCCAATAGCCTAGTTACCTACCTATGAACCTATGAATCCCCAAATGATGTGGATATTCTACAAAAGGGCCTTACAGAAACAGATGCTTGGTGCCAGAGCCATGGGCTCAAGCTTAATGCCAAGAAATGTATAGTTATCCCCTTTGGGAAAAACCTTGTACCCATGAATTACCACATAGGTGGCAGTACACTAAACACCGAAAGTGTGATGAGAGACTTAGTGACACAGGTGGACAGTGGTCTCACCTTCGATAACCACATCGCCACAACAGTCAGGAAATCCTTCTATGTGGCACACCTCATCACTAAGGGCTTTTCATCCAGAATAAAGGAGGTTATTGTCCCACTGTACTCATCCCTCATTAGACCCATTATAGAGTACAACGCCCCATTTGGTATGTACCTCACAAGACATCTGCAACAGCTGGAAAGGCTGCAGAAATACCTCACTAAAAGAATCATAGGCCTAAAGCAGATGCCCTATACTGACCGTCTAAAACAACTCCAGCTATACTCTGTGGCATATTATCTACTCAGAGGCGATTTCTGCTTAACATACAAGACCATGTCAAACCCTGAGCTGTTGGACATGCTCCACCTAAAAGAAATTCCAATCCCTCAGAGCCACACACTCCAGGGATCTAAACCTTGTCATCACAGTGAACAAAACATGCTGGAGGGATAGGTTCCTGACGCAGAGACTCCCCATACTCTGGAATAGACTGCCCGTACATGTCAAGCAGAGCGCCTCCTTGGCCGTCTTCGAAAGGAACCTTGACGATTGGATGGGAGATAGGAAATTCAACCCGGGGATCACGTCAGTCGCCCTGCTAGACAGGGGTCCAGGGAAGTAAATATTGTGGGAAGAAATATCCAGGGAATTGTTATGGCTAGGCTTTTGTAGGTCCTAGGCTATGAACTGTGAGGAACATTAACTTTTTAAGACCCCAAATGAGGTACGTTCCTCATAATGAGATACACTTGAGAAATATGACATAATTTAATCATTTTTAAGTTCTTAACGAGATGTGCGAAATAAAAAAGGCAGATGGTTTAATGTCCATCGGTTACAATAATTAAAAGTTATAGACTTGCTTTACTTCAGAAAATGTGTATTAACTCGCATGCTCTTGATTCTGTCAGTGTCTGAAGTTAATAGCACTAAGATTTTAAAAGTGACCCTGATTGTCCCTGATTCTGTTGAAATTTGTCCCTGATTTGTTGAGGGCTAATGCCCGATTTGAGAGTTCATATAGTTTTACTTAAATCTTCTTAAGCTTTTTAGTCTTCAGAGAATAAAAAATAGTATTTAAAAGCAACTACTGAACTTAATTGACAGCTCCTCAGGAATGTCAATCAAGTTGGCACAGCCCACACCTTTGCAAACAACAACTGTGTATCCTAGTATAAACAATCACTGAAGATCAGTCTGTCCATCTACAAAATGTAGTACAATGCCTCTTATATTGTGGAGCAAATTAGCAAAATATGGATCAGTCTATCTACACACACACACATATATGTAAGTTGCTCTAACAATTTAGTATGACTCTGTATTTACCAGGGACACCAGTTAAAAAATTCTTAACACTTAAATGTGTGACAAAACTTTTCCACATGGCTCTACAAGGAACATGTATTTTTTTGACTCAAAAGAAGGAATGTCAATATCTCAAAGAAGCATAATAACATAGGTTCATAGATTAGTACTAGGCTGACTGCCCTTCTGGGCCATTTTAAGCCTTGCAAATGACCCTATGCAAGAATCAAACCCTGTACCTTGCATTTGTTAAGGTAAACACCTTAACCATTATGCCAACCTCCTCTATTCTTCAAAAGAAAACTTGATCATTGGATGTGAAATCACAAATTCACCCCTGGTCTGGCCCCCCATGTCTCTGATGGACAGTGGTCAACATTTAGTAACTTAATCCCTGACTGACATACCCCCCTCCACTTAACCCATAGCTACCTGTTTACTACTGTAACAACCACCATATAGGTATCCAAGGAACTCTGGGACAAAACTGGGTTGAGTTGCACGTCTAGGCTTTTAAAGACACTGGTGGTCATTAGCCTAGTATAAACCTATGAATCTATGAACTATGAAGTTAGGCATGTAGGAAAAATGGCTTGCCAAAAAACAAACTTGACAAGTTTGGCTAAGTTGAGAGTGGTAATGCTAATCAACCTAGGATTCCTTTCCAGGTCTTAACACAGAAAAATGCTAATAAGCTTCCATTTAAGATCATGTGTAAGACTTCTAGAAAGAGGGTTATTGTGTGAATGTGTGCCTTCCTTATCAGATGTGGAGGTAAGGAAGAGCTTTGTTCCTCCATGCCCTCCTCTGTCAAGTCCCACTGAAGGGTTTCTGTTTTGGTAGATCATCAGAAAACCACAGAGGCTGTTTGCAGGTTTCATGCACTGATGATGTCTTGAGTCCCTCCCTTCTCTGGTGTTTGGGCAGACAAAGGCCTTTCCTTGTTATCAAGCTTTTCAATGCCTGCTTCTAGATTCTCAGGTTGATCCAAAATGTAGTCCCTGTGAGGCCAGTAGTTGGAGAGCCCATTGATGTTTATATTTTTGTTGGTGCTGACTTTGATGCAGTTCTGTTTTTGGGCTCAGACATTTGGATCAGAATCTTTAATTCTGACTCCATTGCAAGCATCTACTATTTAAATTCAGATGCTATTGGTAAGGATGAGCCTTTGGTCCCAGACCTTGGGGGTCAACCCATCAGCATCGGTCTTGGACCTGCTACCTTCAGAGCCATTGCTGATGGCTTTGAAATCTGTAGAGCCATTGTTGATGTTGGAGCCTTTAAGGCTTCTTGGTCAGTCTTGTTGATGCTGTTCTTAGTTGGTATATTGGTCTTGACACGAAGTTGGGACTTTGGTGCGTACCCTTTCAGTCCCATCCTCAGTTCCTGTGGGTCTCAGTCTCTGTAGTACAGGGTATGCCCCATCAGATCAGGATGCCACAGTTGTAGCCCCCACTGCATTTACCACCCTTGGCTCACATACAGACTTCAGTCTCTGCCTTAGATACCAGTTGCTTGGAAGTTTGATTTCTTACTTTCTTAGCAGGAAAAAGGGATTGGTAGATGCCTGCAGGCCAGCTCACATGTTACTTGTTCCAGTGCATTTTTCCTCATGTTTAGATTCTTCCCATCCGGGATACTCTCATAAACTCAAGTGTAGCAGAGTCGTTCAGACTGTTCTCAGATGTCTTCCATGTCAGATCTAGAGAAGGATGAAGATGTCGATTCCCCCACCATTCTTGCCCCAAGGTGGCTCCAAGTTTAAGGAGATTTTGGAAATGGGGTAAAAAAAAGGGGGGGGGTCTGCTGACACCTTGCAACATCTCCTTAGTGCATTCTGCAGGTGGCCTTCTGTTCCTTCCAGACACCTTCTTGGATGTTTTCCCTGCTAACAGAATTGTTTGGTGACAGGAATAGCATTGGGGAAAACCCTGATGTTTTGGCAGCTGTACAAAAGAAGAAAGGATCTTGTGCTCCCCCAAAGACAGGATGTGCTTAATAGAGACAGATAAGGTTGATTCCATAATTGCTGGTGATTGATAGATGGTGGCCGTTAAAGGGCTGCAACTCCACAGAGTCCTACTGGCCAATGTTTGGCCATGGAGTATGGCTTGGTGGACATTTTCAGGAAGTGTGTATTCATCCCGCACTTTTACCTAGATGCTGGTGATCTGTAGATCTATTATGCTGCAATTCCAGTGAGATTTGCCTGATGAGATGTTAGTTTCTAGAACTTCAACTTCTATTTTATTTGTGTGTTTTAGATCAGAAAACCTCACCGTGAAAACACTAGTCAGATTTGCTAATAACAATGTACAGTAAGTAAATTAGATCTAACAAATGCTGACTAATATTACAATTTATATGAAGTCATCCCACTTCATCATAGGCCAATTCAAAAACATAAGTTTTAAAAGCCCTTGCCCCAGAAGCCAGCCAATGATAGATACTCTGAAGGACACAGTGGCAGCATGATTCTGCAGGTGAGGAGCTTGTTAAGAAAAGAATTACAACCTTGATGTCTCAAGATGCACCTGCTGAACTGCCAGCAGCACCTTGAAGGCCGAAAGCAGGACCTAAGCTGTGGGTGGTTGTGCACCATTAGCTCACATATGAGGGACCCAGATAATAAATGGGCATATACACTAACACTAAGATGTTATATAGGAGTCTATACCAGTAAGTAAGCTTGCAACAGAGTTTTTTCGTATCTGTAAATGGTCAAGCTTGGTGTTAGAAAGTCCCACATACAGGGCATTGCAGTAGTCCAACATTGAGTCAACATCTGACACCAGCAGCTGCTCTTTTGTCTCTTCTCAGTAGGACTTTTGCAATACTACTTGTTGAGGTTTCTTAGTTACCTTATCTGGAAGACAAGCTGTTAAATGGCAATAAACCTACTCATCCTTTCAACCAGTTGATACCAAGTGTCCCTCAGAGTTCAATACTTGGTCCTTTCCTATTTACTGTATTAATTACCTAAACACCTCCACTCACCATTTATTTTATTTTTATTTATTTTATTTTACATTTGTTAACCGGGCTAGTCTGGCTGGATACATGTCCATTTTCAGCAGAGGCCCGAGGAGAAAAGCTCCACTATCAGACTAAGACATTACAGAGTTTGTAGTCACTAGATAAACTAACTATACACATAAAAACTAATATAATAAGGCAAGAACAATGCATATACATTTTTCTAATACAAAACTGATTAGATGACAATCTAAATTCAGACAGGGGCTCAGCAGAAAAGCTACAGTATCATATAAAAAATAATTAGATGTTAAAATTTTAACTAGTAGGTAGTCCTGACAACAAGTAGGTATTGGCTGAATGCTTGAAAATGGTTTATCTAATGTGTCTAATAAGCAGGTTAGTAGAGTAACAGATAACATATAATTGGAGTATAGGAAAGGCAAAAATGAAGTAGAGAGACTGTTGATAGAGATACAGTTTCTGTTAGGTAGTGATATAGTGGACTGAGTAAGGCTATATTGGAGATAGTAGAAAGAGTAAAGTAAAGGGAGGAAAAGAAAAGAAAAAGACAAAGATAGTGTAAAATGCTGGAGGTAGTAGAATTAAAGGAGGACAGAATGAAGAAGCAAGAGGCAGGATATCAGCATGGTCAGAGGGGGAGTCTAACAGTTGTTAGAACTAAAGAGTGATGGTACAAAAATGGGTCAGTGGAGACAGTTTAAGTAAGAACAGAAGAGCAAAAGTACAAAGGAGTGGACTAGGGAGAGTGAAAAAATTTACTGGGGTCAGTCAGGGTTGGAGCAAGGGCATAGCCAGTGAGTTAGTAGGTAATTTTGGTTTGGGTCAGAAAGCAGATGACTCGACGTTAATATGTGCAGCCTCAATAATACATAAGCAGCAAGACATTACCCCAAAATCTTACTCCTGTGTAGAAACCTGGCACAAAGCATCAAATCTGCTACTCAACCCCACTAAAACTTAAGTTAATGCTTTTTACCTCAAAAAGTTGCCAAAATCAAAAGCAATATTTTACCATAAAGTCAGCAAATAACACTGTCATTGAAACTGTAATTCACAGTAAACTAAGTGTTATAATAGATGAACAGTCTCAAATATGACCAGCATATACTGCAGACAATGAAATCTATACACCAGAAACTAGACTCCCTTTATAGGATCAATGGATTCCTTCCAGATACTGCAAGAAAAACTCTAGCCACCACCTTCTTATTGCCACCTCTCTTATATGCTGCTCGCATCATAACAAGCTTAAATAATGCTTAAAGAAAGAAACTTGCCTCCTGCTACACTAAAAAAGCTAAATTTGCCACCAGTCTCCCTCATGGGACCCACCATTGTCATAGCTTAAAGGAATTAAACTGGCTTGAACTACTAAACTACTTAACATATTCATAACTAACTACAGCACACAAAACTCATCATCCAGGAAACTGCCCTGCACTGCAAAACTTATCACTGCCCAACTGTATAGCAAGGGACCTCCATTCTAGTAACAAATTCTTACTACTTGCAGATATGTCAAATCATGTTGCAAGAGACTCACTGTACTTCCAGTATGTTGCTAAATTCTGAAATGGTATCCCCACACAAATAAAACTCTCCTACAAACTTGATAATTTTAAACCACTGCTTAAACAACATCTTAACCAATCCTGGTCCTGCACATTCTCATCACAAGGTTGTCTTTGTGTTCAGTGTATGATATTCTCTAAATACTGTCCTTAAACAGAATACTCATAACCTCACTGAAATGGCAAAACAATTTATCTTTAGTAACTTCCACCTCTGTAAAATCTTAGAATGTATAAATTTAACTACTGACCAAAGCATGAATAACCATTAATAGTTTGGCTTGAGATAATAAGTGCTTAAGCCTAGAGATGCTTCACAGATGAAAATGTGAACATTTCATGATAGTGGAAATCTGGTCTCAGTGTCAGTTTTGAACGTAGTACTAAACTTGAGTTGCACACCTAATCAACAAAGAAAAACCTATTACTGCCATAAATGATGAAAGTAGGTAAAGGAATGTTACAAGGCCTTGATTAATAAAGAAGTGTATAGCTTGTAAGTCATCAGCCAAGGGAATATACACTTACCGTGTTATCTTGGGTAGAGGAGGGAGAGATTTGTGGGTCATCAGCAAAACTGTGGTATACTATAGCCTTCTTCCTTAACAGATCTCCTAGAGGAATTGTATATATTGTGAACAATAAAGGCCCTTAGTCTTACCCATTAATATCTGGAATAGTGTTTGAGTTGCTAGAGGAAAAAATTGAAATTCAAGCAACAGTTTGATAGCAACTATGTCTTCAGCAGCTAGTATCACCATGCAAGTAATGCATAGTTTTGAGTGATGCAGTGTGGTGTTCTAGTTTTCTGCAGCTATGCTTGACTGCATCTTGCAGACTGACAGCACTAAAGCTAATTTTCCTAAATCCCAGTTTAACAGGTGTACACTTCAAAACTGAGCTAGAAAAGACAGAACAAGAAGGAAATACCTTGATGGCTGTTGGTGTAAAGTTCAAAATTACCCAAGACCCATTTTTGAGAATGCAGTGGCATTCACACCAACTTACAGCCAGCAGTCAAAGAATAAGAGGTTCTGGGAGAAAATGTCATGATCATTTAACATTTTAGTGGTCACCAGCTCAAGGGCAGTATTCCTCGACAGAACAGGAATAGTGTGATGTTCATTGTGTTTCACTGTTGCAGTCATTACACTTGGGTTATCCTACTGGCAGGCTACCCGCAGTTGGCCTGAATTCCAAAGTCCTGGTCCGGTGTCAGTTGCTGTCACCTCTTCCCTGATGTCAGTGCGCCAGGGGTATATAAGATGCAGCCGACGCCATTTTCTTCAGTCTTGCCATGCGGTGCCTGAAGAAAAAGCAGTTCACAAGTGCCGGTCGGCCGACTCTTGAGATTTTTGAAATCGAATTTCAGATACGAAGTCTTCAGTAAAGCTAAGTACCCCATTGGGGAAACTTTTTTCTTGCTCCAGACCGATGTCAGAAAAAGTTAACAATTGTATTTCTTGTGGGAAGCAAATACCTCATAAGGATTTTCATTCTTACTGTATTCCTTGCCTAGGCCCTGACCACGACGTTGCTAGTTGTCGGTTTTGTCCTAGATTTAACCAACGCACTATTAAGCGTCAGTACGATTTTGCCTTTCATTACTTTGGCCGAAGGTTTAACTATATAATGCCATCGGAACAGCCGACGACCGGAGTTCATAAAAAGCGCAAGGAAAAAGAAAAGGACAGGCATCCGAGGTCCAAAACAGACAAAGCCTCCGCAAGGCCATTCACCGGTTCTCAGTGAGGCGCTTTCACAGCCCCTGACACCCGCTACCTCAGAGCCACAGGCCGCCTCCGACTCCCACGTGGAGACAGCTAGGCCTCTGGATACTCAAAGTATTGGGCCTTCGGAAACTATTCCCTCAGATGGGTCCGGAGCCGCTGAGCAGGCATCGGCTTCTGAGGGTGTTTTCAGACCTACACAGTTATATATCAAGCCAACCTCAGCCTCCAAGGCAAAGACTAAAACAGCTTTAAAGACAAAGAAACAAGTACAGCATTCTCCTGGACAGACTTCCATGCCTAAGAAACAGATGCTCAAAATGGCCGAAGACTTAACTACTTTGATCAGGGCCCCCCCCCCCCCGATAAGAGGCCTAGGCAAGACACTGAATATGATTCCTCTGATCAGGTTTCCATTTCTTCTGACTCCTCTTCAGAACAGGGATACTCTCTTCCTCCCTATGAGGACTATGATGCTGAAGAATCTATCCCTTCAGCCTCTCCTCCTGAGGACTATTCTTCTGGGGAAACCCTGCACACCATGAGGGAGCATTTCCACTGGGAGAGCCAAGATTACTCAGAATCTAAGAAAAGGCTCAGAGATTTTCTTTTACTGCCTCAGCACAGACTTCTTGCTATTCCACCTGTACTAGACATTGTAGATGATGTATTTTCAGAGTCCGGTCTGTCTCCTGACTCTCTACCCCCTGCACACATTAAGCCAGACAGGTACTACAGGGTTCCAGATTCACATCGATTTCTATATAAAAACCCTGCTGCTGACCCAGAAACTATATCTTAGGGTCCCAAAGGGGTCAAGGCTTCCACTGCAAAAAACTCTCACCTCTGATAGGGATTCTAGAGCACTGGACAGATGGGGGAAAAAGTTTACACCTTTGCTACCTTGGCTGTAAGGGCTTTAAATTGTCAGTTTCATATGCTTAAATATCAGCAATACTTAATGTCACTGCTAAAACAGAAAATGCTGACAAATTCTGAATGTTCTGAAAACAAGGAAATGCAGGATTTATTGCATGCAGCTGAACAAGTGGGAAAGCATACTTTGCAATGTGGTTTTGATTCACTGGAGGCCTCTTGCAGGGCCGCTGTTTACAGGCTGTATCATTCAAAGGCATGCTTGGTTAAAGGAACAGAATCTGCCTGATCATGTTAAAGCAAAATTATTGGATGCTCCATTACAGCATGATACTTTGTTTGATGTTAATGCAGAAGAGGTGTTAAATAAAATGGAGGATAAAGCAAAATCTATGCAGGCAGTAAAGGATTTTTTACAGGTTCAGCCACCCAGATTTAGCAGGAACTGGCCTTCTAAGAATTGGTCCTTTCCAGTGTCAGACAGGCCACAAAGAGGCAGATACAGACGTCCTAGAGGCAGATCTCAGCCCCAAGGCTCATACAGGCCTAAACAATGGGGTGCTTCTACCTCCAAAAGCGGAGAAGACAAATCACAGCCATATAGGAAACTGTCCCAATGACTTTCCACTACCAATGCCAAGCACTTCTCTTTTGGCAGCACCCTTAGGGGGAAAGATAGCACTTTTTTCACAAAATTGGCACATGATCACCCAGGACAAATGGGCCCTGAATATTGTTTCTCAGGGCTACAGGTTCCACTTTCACACCCTTCCAAAGACAAAAGGTATGCCAGACCTGCCACACAATCAATGGGCAGAGGCACAAAAGCAAATTTCGTCTCTCATGGACATGAGGGCTATTCAGCGAGTACCACAGCAAGAGCAGGGACAAGAATTTTACTCAAGACTTTTCTTGGTACCCAGAAAGGACAAAGCCTGGAGACCAATACTTGACCTGTCTATTCTAAACACTTTTCTGGACGTTCCAAAATTCAAAATGTTGACACTGCAGCAACTTCTGCCCATGCTGGGCAAGAAGGCTTGGCTCGTAACTTTGGACCTCAAAGAGGCATACCTGCATATCCCAATCAGGTAGTCTTGCAGAAGATACCTCAGATTCATAGCTGGCTCAATGCAATACCAATTCTCTGCACTGCCCTTTGGCTTATCTACTGCGCCCAGGGTCTTCACAAAATGCCTGGCACCAGTAATTGCATTTTGCAGACAGAGGAATTCAAATATATCCCTACTTGGATGACTGCCTTATTCAAGCAGAGAGCAAGGACATTCTACTGAAGCATCTGGTGTTTGTAAAAAGATTACTAATTTGCCTAGGGTACACAGTAAACAAAAAGAAATCAAAACTAGTACCCTCTCAAGAGATAATATTCCTGGGTGCAAGCTTAAATACAACTGCCCAGATGGCTTATCTCACGCCAGACAAAGACAACTGACTTCTTACTTCGAAAAGATGGCAACAAAAACCCAGTTACCTGCCAGAAAAATTCTGCAGGCTTTGGGCTTCATGGCATCCTGCATTCTGCTAATTCCATATGCAAAACTGCATATGAGGAAGCTACAATGGTATCTAAAAAGTGTTTGGACTCAACATTGCCACAGCCTGGAAACATTAATTACCCTCATTCCCTGCCTGCAACAGGAGTTGTGATGGTGGGCACTGGCCTGTCACCACAACAAGGGACAGCCATTCACTTTACCCACAGCCAGGCAGACACTAACAACCGATGCATTGGATTATGCCTGGGGGTCCACATGGCAGGAAAATGTATTCAGAGCACGTGGCCCGCAAGCCAAATGCATCTTCATATCAACCAAAAAGAGATGCTAGCTGTACAGAATGTCCTGACAGCTTTCAATGACCTACTCCATCCAGGACAACTGTTGATAAAGACGGACAATACTACAGTTGTGTGGTACAAACAAGGATGGGGGCACACATTCCTACCCCCTCTGCAGACAAGCCATGACTTTGTGGAACACAGCATTGACTTATCAAGTGCATCTGCAAGCACAATTCTTGCCAGGAAAGACAAATACTCTGACAGACGAGCTAAGCAGAAACCTCATGGACCCCCACGAGTGGAAACTAGATCCACAAGTCTTCAGCATGATCACAAGGACATGGGGATGCCCAGACATAGATCTATTTGCCTCCCCTCACAACTGCCAACTACAGCGATTCTGCACAAGGACTTATCACAAACAAGCATGGAAGGTGAATGCTCTATCATTCAGCTGGAAAACCCTTACAGTATATGCCTTTCCTCCACTGCCTCTCCTCCCCCAAGGTACTCCTAAAGGTCAGACAAGAGAAGCCAAAAATTATACTGATTGCCCCAGACTGGCCACGCCAGCACTGGTACCCAATCCTAAAGAGCTTGTCTCAAGGCCCAGCCTGGACTTTACCTCAAATTCCTCATCTACTGACCCAACAAAACAATCAGATCCTGCACAGCCAACTCAGAACCTTAAATTTGGCTGCATGGTGAATAATATAACCACTCGGAACACACCTCCCTCTAAAGCAGTTATAGATGTTATTTTGGAGGCCAGGAGGCCCAGCACCAGAAAATCCTATGCAGAAAAATGAAGAGATTCTGTGCTTGGAACCAGGCACAAGGAATTGACACGCTTGTTCCAAATATTCCTCAGATTTTACAATACCTAACTGTAAGATGCTGGACAAAGGCCTATTCTTCTCATCAATTAAGATCCATGCCTCTGCCATTTCAGTTCATTACTATACGGAACCACCTATTTTTTCACATCCACTGCTAAGGCAGGACCTCAGAGGGGCCAAAAACATAAGACCTCCAAGGAGAGCACCGATACCTATGTGGGACCTCAATTTTGTCTTGGAAAAGCTCACACTGCCTCCTTTTGAGCCAGCCAATACAGTCGAGATAAAATTCTTATCATGGAAAACAACTCTGCTCCTAGCAATAACTTCAGCAAGAAGAGTCTCAGAGTTACAGGCATTAATGGCTGTGGAACCTTGTATCATTTTCCATCCGGACAGGGTTTCTCTAAGGATGAACCCAACATTTATGCCTAAGGTAGTGTCCAGTGTGGCTCTTAATCAAACCATTCGTTTGCCTACTTTTTATCCAAATCCACAGAATAAAGGGGAGAGACTTTTGCATTCTTTGGATATACACAGACAGCTACGCTTCTACTTGGACAAAACTAAAGCTTGCAGAAAGACTGAGCAACTTTTAGTGGCATATGCTGCAGGATCACAAGGGAAGGCTATCTCAAAGCAGACTATTTCAAAATGGATAGGACACTGCATTAATTTCTACTATTCACAATATGGCAAATCAGTGCCTAAGGGCATTAGGCCACATTCGACCAGGGCAGCAGCCACCTCAGCAGCCTTCCTCAGAGGAGTACCAACCAAGGATATTTTGGAGGCTACAACTTGGACTTCAGTGCACACTTTTACAAAGCACTACCACTTACCTCTTTACTCTAAATCCAGAGCAGGCTTTGCCACTGTATTTCTGCAGAGCCTCATAGCCACTCCTAATTCTATTTAGACCCAGCCGCCCAACCTCAGCTTTGGGATTCAACCCAAGTGTAATGACTGCAACAGTGAAACACTAACATAGTACAGTTGTGTACCTACCATAAATGTAGATGTTCGAGTGTATTCACTGTTGCAGTCCAGGTTACTCACCCACCATCCCCCTTTCTTGGCTAGGGCTTATCTGTACTTCTCTATTCTATACAACCTATGTGGTGTATTTGCTTGTAGATGAAGGTAATGTTTATGTTAGTGCATGCTTTTTTAAAAGCAATGTTTTTAGCCTACCCTTTTGGGGGCATCTGACATCTGGGGCAAGAAAAACTGAAGAAAATGGCATTGGCTGCATCTTATATACCCCTGGCACACTAACGTCATGGAAGAGGCGACAGCAACCGACGCCGGGCCAGGACTTTGGAATTCAGGCCGACTACGGGTAGCCTGCCAGCAGGATAACCCAAGTGTAATGACTGCAACAGTGAATACACGCGAACATCTACATTTATGGTAGGTACACAACTGTACTTCCTCCTTCAGGATGATAGCAGACTAATTTTGTAAGGCCTTACCCAGTTGTTCCACTATGAAGGTAGTAAGAGGTATTCTGCCCCTTATTTTGCCTGCATGGCTGGCCATTACATGGGACAACTGAATCAGATCAATAATATCCAAAAGATGCAAATTGCCTTATGCCTCCCTCCCAGCCTCACATTTTCTTTTGCTAGACATCTCATCCCATCAAAAAAGTGCAGCAAGGAAAGAGATGTTAAACCTCATACAAAATTGTGCTATTCAGGTGGTCCTACTAAACCAGAAGGGATAAGGCAAATACTCCAAATTATTTTTCTCTTTTGCTTCTAGGGAAACAAACGACCTCAAGGGAGTACATGATTTGATTAGCCTAAACCAGTTCATCTAGAAAGAACCCTTATATTTGGTCACAGTACAGTCCTTCCTTGTCTGTCATAGACTGTAATTGTTCTGTGTAACTCAAGGATGCCTTGTCTTCACATCTAAATTTTCAAGGAGTCCAGGATGTTCTGCATTTACAGGTGATAGCCTACCATCGACAGATTTTCAAACATGGATCACTGTTTCAGTACCCCAAGTTGTATGGGTCTTACCCCACTACAGTAAACCAGCTTCCAAAAACTAGAGAGTCTTCCATGCACTCCAACTGGCAGGATCTCAAGCAAAGCTCGATAAAAGCACAGTTGTAACACAAAAGCTTAAGTGCTTTTTTGCTACCAAAGAGAGCACTTCTTTAGTGGGCCCTGTGAAACTGTTTATCAGTTAGTTATCTTCAAAATCTGGGCAGACTAGACCCTGTTGAGGAAAGCCTTCCACTAACTTTTATTTAGAAAGAAAAATTAGTGGAAAAATAATTACGTTTAGCTAGAAAACTGACTGTGTTTGGTATTTCTAAGGCAGCTGTTTTGTAAATGTTTTTCTGAACTTTGTGAGGAAAGGTTTTACTTTGGACAGAAATTTTACTTAAGATTTTAAATAGTGTTTAGAAAAGATACAATGCTTGTGGAGGCCTGTTACCTTAGAAACATTTGATGTTCTTCGTGTTTCACTGTTGCAGTCATTACATTTGGGTAATCCTGCTGATAGGTTGCCCTCAGCCAGCCTGAATTCCAAAGTCTTGGCTCCTGCGTCGGCCGCTGTCGCTCCTTCCCTGATGTCAGGTCGTCAGGGGTATAAAAGAAGCAGCCGACTCCATTTTCTTCAGTCTTTCCAGCCATGCGGAGCCCAAAGCAGAAGCAGTTCGCAAGTGCCGGTCAGCCAACTCCTGAAATTTTCGTGTTTGAGTTTCAGAACCGAAGTCTTCAATAAAGCTAAGTACCCCATTGGGGAAACTTTTTTCTTGCTCCAGACCGATGTCAGAAAAAGTTAATAATTGTATTACTTGTGGAAAGCAAATACCTCATAAGGATTTTCATTCTACTGTATTCCTTGCCTTGGCCCTGTTTACAGCGTTTCTGGTTGTCGGTTTTGTGCTAGATTTAACCAACACACTATTAAGCGTCGGTATACCTTTGCTTTAAAGTATTTTAGTAGCAGGTTTAATTATCCTAAAATGTCGTCGGATAGCCATCCAACTGCCGGAGTTTACAAAAAATGCAAAGAAAAGGATAGAGAAAAACAACCGAGGCCCAAAACCGACAACAAAGCTTCTCCTAAGCCAGTCGCTGGTTTGCCGGTTCTCAGGCGCTTTCGCAGCCCCTGACACCCACTACTTTAGAGTCGCAGGCCACTGCCGACTCCCAGGTGGAGTTGGCCATGCCGCTGGATACTCAATGTATTGGAGCCTCTGACACTAATCCTTCAGATGGGTCCTGAGCCGCTGAGCAGGTACCGGCTTCTGAGGGTGTATTCAGACCACAACATCTTTACATTAAAACTACTTCAGCTTCAAAGACAAAGACTAAAGCAGCTTCTAAAGCAAAGAAACAAACTCATGAGCCACGTGTACAGGCCTCTATGCCCAAAAAACAGATGATCAAGATGGGCGAAGACCTGATTACCTTGATCAGGGGTTCCCATGCCCCTCCTGATAAGAGGCCTAGTCAAGACACTGACAATGAATCTTCAGATCAGGTTTCTATTTCTTCTGATTCCTCTTCTGATCAGGGATATTCTTTACCCCCCTATGAGGACTCTGATGCTGAAGAATCTATACCTTCAGCATCCCCTCCTGAGGATTATTCCTTTGAGGAAACCTTGCATACATTGAGGGAGCATTTGCACTGGGAAAGCCAAGATTTTTCAGAATCTAAAAAGAGGCTCAGGGATTTCCTTTTACTACCACAGCACAGGCCTCTAGCCATTCCCCCTGTGTTAGACATTGGAGATGATGTGTTTTCGGAGTCTAGTTTGACCCCTGACTCCTTACCTCCAGCTCCTGTTAAGCCTGACGGATATTACAGGGTTCCTGACTCACACAATTTTTTTTTAAAAACCCTGCTGCTGACCCAGAAACTATTTCACAGGGTCCCCAGGGAGTTAAGGCCTCTACAGCAAAAAACCCAACCCCCTCTGACAGAGATTCAAGGGCACTGGATAGATGGGGAAAAAAGGTTTACACATCTGCAACTTTGGCTATAAGGGCCTTAAACTGTCAGTTTCATATGCTCAAGTATCAGCAGCATCTCATGGGATTGCTTAAATAGAAAATGATGTTAAATTCTGAATGTGCTGAAAACAAGGAAATGCAGGATTTATTGCATGCAGCTGAACAAGTTGGAAAGCATACTTTGCCATGTGGTTTTGATTCTTTGGAGGCCTCCTGCAGGGCTGCAGTTATGGGTTCTGTAATTAGAAGGCATGCTTGGCTAAAGGAACAAAATCTGCCTGATCATGTTAAAGTTAAGTTACTAGATGCACCTTTACAGCATGATACTTTGTTTGGTGCTAAGGCAGAAGAGGTGTTAAAGAAAATGGAAGACCATGCTAAATCTATGCAAACTGTTAGAGTTTTTATAAGTACAGCCACCTAGGTTTAGTAGACACTGGCCTACAAAAAATTGGTCCTTTCCTGTGTCAGACCTCAAAGGGGCAGATCCAGACGCCCAAGGGGCAGATCCCAGGCGCAAGGTTCTTATAGGTCAAAACAATGGGGTGCTTCTACCTCCAAAGCTGGAGAAGATAAAGCACAAGCATAGAGAAAGCAGTCCCAATGACTTTCCCCTGCCTGCACCAAGCACTTATCTTCTGGCAGCACCCTTATGGTGAAAATTAGCACTTTTGCTTAAAATTGACACATTATAACCCAGGACAAATGGGTTCTAAATATAGTGTCACAAGGCTACAAATTCCATTTCCATACTCTGCCAAAGGCAAATGGCTGGTCAGATCTGCCAAAAAATCAATGGGCAGAGGCACAAAAACAAGTTTCATCCCTCATGGACATGGGGGCCATTCAGCAAGTACCAGAGCAAGAGCTGGAACAAGGATTCTACTCGACTGTTCTTGGTACCCAGAAAGGCAAGGCCTGGAGGCCAATACTGGACCTATCTATTCTGAACACATTCCTGGATATTCCAAAATTCAAAATGTTGACTTTGCAGTAGCTTCTGCCCATGCTGGGCAAAAATGCTTGGCTTATGACTTTAGACCTAAAAGAGGCATACCTGCATGTTCCAGTCAGACAATTGTGCAGAAGATACCTCAGATTCAAGGCTAGTTCAATGCATTACCAATTCTCTGCACTGCCCTTTGGCTTATCTACTGTGCCCAGGGTCTTTACAAAGTGCCTGGCACCAGTAATTGCCTTCTGCAGACAAAGAGGAGTACAAATATACCCTTATTTGGACGACTGTCTAATTCAAGCAGAGAACAAGGACATTCTTCTTCAACATCTGGTGTTTGTGGAAAGACTTCTAACATGCCTAGGGTACACAGTCAATGAAAAGAAATCAAAACTAGCACCCTCTCAAGATATAACATTCCTGGGTGCAAGCTTGAATACAACTGCCCAGATGGTTTATCTCACGCCAGACAAACAAAGGCAACTGACTACCTATTTCACAATGTTGGCAACAAAGGCCCAGTTATCTGCAAGAAAAATTCTGCAGGCTTTGGGCTTCATGGCATCCTGCATCCTACTAATTCCATATGCAAGACTGCATATGAGGAAACTTCAATGGAACCTAAAAAGTGTTTGGACTCAACATTGCCACAGGCTGGAAACAACGATTACTCTCATTCCCTGCCTGCAACAGGAGTTTTGATGGTGGGCAAAGGAATGTCACCAGAACAAGGGACAGCTGTTCACATTACCCCCAGCCAGGCAGACACTAACAACGGATGCATCAGATTATGCCTGGGGGCACACATGGCAGGAAGATGCATTCAGGGCACATGGACCTCAAACCAAATGTATCTACATATCAATCAAAAAGAGATGCTAGCTGTTCAAAATGCCCTGACAGCCTTCAAGGAAATACTTCATCCGGGACAACTACTGATAAAGACAGACAACACCATGGTCATGTGGTATATATACAAGCAGGGGGGCACACATTCTTACCCCCTTTGCAGACTAGCCATGACATTGTGGGACACAGCTTTTACTTACCAAGTACATTTGCAGGCACAATTCCTGCCAGGAAAGGAAAATACTCTGGCAGACAAACTAAGCAAAAACCTCAAGGATCCCCATGAGTGGCAGCTGGATCCACAAGTCTTCAGCATGGTAACAAGGAAATGGGGATGCCTGGACATAGATCTATTTGCCTCCCCTCACAACTACCAACTAAAAAGATTCTGCACAAGGACTTATCACAGACAAGCATGGAAAGTGGACGCCATATCTTTCAGCTGGAAAAAACTATCAGTATATGCCTTCCCTCCACTTCCTCTCCTCCCCAAGGTACTCCTAAAGGTCAGACAGGAGAAAACAAAGATGATACTGATTGCCCCAGACTGGCCCCGCCAGTACTGGTATCCAATCCTAAGAAACTTGTCTCTTTACCCAGCTTGGACCTTACCTCAATTACCTCATCTACTGTCCCAGCAAAACAATCAGATCCTGCACAGCCAACTCAGGACATTAAACCGGGCAGCATGGCGGATAATGTTATACAAAAAAACCCTCTCCACAAAGCTGTGATGGATGTCATTCTGGAAGCCAGAAGGCCTAGTACAAGAAAGTCCTATGCTGGAAAATGGAAGAGATTCTGTGCTTGGAACCAGGTACAAGGAACTGATACAACTGTACCAAATATTCCTCAGATTTTGCAATACTTAACTGAGATGCTGGACAAAGGCCTATCCTTTTCATCAATTAAAATTCATGCCTCTGCCATTTTGGCTCATTACAATACAGGGCCGCCAATTTTTTCTCATCCTTTATTAAAGCAGTACCTCAGAGGAGCCAAAAATTTAAGGCCTCCAAGGAGATCACCAATACCTGCATGGGACCTCAACTATGTCTTGGAAAAGCTCACCCTACCTCCTTTTGAGCCAGCTGCTATTGTTGTTATAAAGTTTTTATCTTCGAAAACAGCTCTGCCCCTAGCAATTACTTCTGCAAGACGAGTTTCAGAGCTACAGGCGCTCATGGCTGTGGAACCTTTTATTATGTTTTATCCAGACAGGGACTCTCTGAGAACAAACCCAACATTTATGCCTAAAGTGGTGTCCAGTGTGGCTCTAAACCAAACTATTCATCTGCCAACCTTTTATCCAAATCCACATAACAAGGGGGAGAGAATTCTGCACTCTTTGGATGTACACAGACAGCTTAGATTCTACTTGGACAGAACCAAAGCTTTCAGAAAGATAGAGCAATTACTAGTGGTATATGCTGCAGGATCACAAGGAAAGGCTATCTCAAAGCAGACTATTCTGAAGTGGATAGGCCACTGCATTCGTTTATGCTATTCACACCATGGCAAGCCAGTGCCTAAGGGCATTAGGCCACATTCCACCAGAGCTGCAGCCACTTCAGCAGCCTTTCTCAGGGGAGTACCAACCAGAGACATTTTAGAGGCGGCTACTTGGAGTTCAGTGCACATCTTTACAAAGCATTATCGTCTGCCATTCTACTCTAAATCCAGGGCAGGCTTTGCCACTGCAGTTCTGCAGGGCCTCATAGCCACTTCTAATGCTGTTTAGCTCCAGCCTCCCAACCACAGCTTTGGGACTGTACCCAAATGTAATGACTGCAACAGTGAAACACAAAGAACATAGTACAGTAGTGTACACTTACCATAAATGTAGATGTTCGAGTGTATTCACTGTTGCAGTCCAGGTTACCTACCCGCCATCCCCCTTTTTTCTATGGATCTTATATTTCCTTCTCTGATTTTTACAACCTATGTGGTGTATTTGCTTATAGATGAAGGTAAAATTTATATTGGTGCATTTATTGATTTATATATACAAAATTTGGCTACCCTTTTAGGGGGCACCTGACATCTGGGGCAAGAAAAACTGAAGAAAATGGCGTCTGCTGCTTTTTTTATACCACTGACCTCATGTCAGGGAAGGGGTGACAGCGGCTGACGCAGGACCCAAGACTTTGGAATTCAGGCCGGCTGAGGGCAACCTGCCAGCAGGATTACCCAAATGTAATGACTGCAACAGTGAATACACTCTAACATCTACATTTATGGTAAGTGTACACAATTGTACTTTCTTTGCCTTATAGTACACTGACTCATTCAGGTTACATTCCTCTCTTTCAACGTCTTTCTCTGTTATCTACAGAGCAACCTTCAGCCTCTGTGGTAGTATCTTCCCCTGCATATCAAAAGAAAAGTTTCAGAGCAGTTATGTGTCAGACCAGCTCCTACTCTTGTCTCAGCCACTGGTGAGCGACTGCTGTGGTCATTTATCATCACTGCCCATCCATCTGAAGTAGTTAACTTCATTTTGTCTTCAACCTGTGGGTATATGGATCCGTATGGGATCCGAGCCGGCAACTTTTTTTCTAGCATCTACTCCAAGCTCCTCCCCTTACCCATAATGCCCTACCATCTCCTATCTTTCCTCAGATCTCGTTTGCCGTGCCAGTAGTGTGCATCATGATCTCCTTTGCTCTGAGCTCAGGGATAGTAAGTAGAAGTTTTTTTGCTGATATCTAGGTGTGCTTGACTAGGTTTTCCCTTCTCCCATTCTGTAGTATCGCGTTTGGTCGTTGGTGTAAAAAAAAAAAAAAAAAAAAAAGTTTTTTGTATAGAGTAGTAGTTAGGCCTGCTCTTCCCCTACCTGTGTGTGTGTGTGGTTTCTGGAAAGGTAGTACTTTTACCTTGGAGTGCAGGACTATGGCTGACCAACCAAAGCCTGTGTTCAAAAAATGTACAGAGTGTGGCTATAAGCTTTCCCCTGCCGATGGTCACACTCTGTGTGTGATATGCTTAGGAGTGGCACATTTGTCCACTCAGTGTGCTGTCTGTTCAGCTTTCAACCCTAGGGCCCTTAGGGATCATAAGGCCAAGCTTGTTGCCAAAGGCCTTCTCTCTGTTGCCATGCTGGAATCTGCCTCGGCCTCGGTCGCTAGTGTACCACCTTCCACCCAGACAGGGACTCAACCTTCCTCTTTGTCTGGCGATGGGTCTTCAAAGAACAGATCTTCAGTCAGCGGGTCTGACAAAGACAAGGAAAAAGAGAAGGAAAAGGAAAGGCACAGAGAAGAAAGGGAGAAAAAGGACAGGTATCGTAAGAGATCCACAGACAGCGAGCTCTTTCTCAACCCCCCATCTAAAACCATGAGGCCTGTTTCTCCTCCGCTCCGGTCTCCTTGTTTCTCACCAGAGCCATTGGAACATTCTGACCCGAGGCCCTCCACCCCACTGCACAGACCAGCCAGATCTGAGTCGGTGGCCTGTTCGAGGGCGACTCGCAGCCTATTGGACATGGATATGGCCAGGATGATGCGGAGATTTATTCAGACCCAAATTCAGATGAGAGTCTTGCCAGGTCCCTCTCCCTCTGGAGGAGCGACCTCCATGCCTCTTTTCCACCCCATCTCTCCTTCCCCAATCCGTGCTTCGGGGTTCTTGGATCCGAGGTTTTTTGGAGCTGGTAGCTCGGCGCCGACGATTCCTCCAACCTCGACTCTGGCTGTTACCTTGAATTCCTCAGATCCGACTTGTTCGGATCTGAGTGACTCTCAGAGCCGCAGACAGGGAGTTGGACCCAGGGGAGTGGATTCTTCGGCTCTGACCTTTTCGGACCCGATCCGTTCCCTTGGACCTCAGGCTACCCTATCTTTGGCTCCGGTCCCCGCTTCAGATCCAGGGAGGACTTCTCCCTCGGCCTTCGAAGTGGTGGAAAGGGTTCTCTCCCAGGGATTGAGACCCCAGCCCATCCCCTCAGATACCACCCAGGCCCCCCTGGATTTGGCAACGACTCCCTTCATCCTGTCTCAGGGACAGCCTGTGCCAGAGGATCCCCAGGTAATTTTCCCTGAGGAAACCTCTGCGGCTCGTGGATCCCCTTCTGAAAGTCCCACTGAAGAGGGTCATGCTAAGCGCAAGTGCAAAAGGAGGCACTTGGACTCCCCCGAATCCCTCACTACTGACACTGACTTAGATGAAGGAGAAGGTTCCCCCAGGTCACCTCCCGAAGACGTCTCCTTCGGAGAAATTATGGAGATCCTCCGCCAGGGAGGAGGTTGGTCAGCCCCAAAACCTTCTGGGGATGAGTCAGTGTTCCTGGAGGCCTTTGGCACGGGCCCATCTACTTCCTGGGTGTCCCCACCAGCAGACCCCTTGCTGGACCTCATCACTATGAGGGCATGGAAGGAGCCCGACACCATAGAGCCCATCCCCAAATGCCCTGACAAGGTTTTATCTCCCTCTTCTGATAGACAACCCTGGTCGAAAGGAGCCCCAATTGATGCTATGTTGGTCGCAGTGGCCACAAAGAAGGAACTAGCACTGGAAAGTGCCTTAGTCCACCCTCCAAACAAGGAGTCCAGGTCGGTGGATAGGTTTGGGAAGTGCGTATACTCCTCAGCGACTTTTTCTATCCATGTGCTGAATTATTTGGCACGTGTGATTTGGCTTCAGCGAGACCTTGTTTCGGAATTCGCTGAGTCGCCCCCAGAGTCTTTATCGCTGCAGGACAGACAGCTTTTCTCGGTGAAAATATCTACTCTGAAGTCAGTCTCAAACACATCTATGCGGCTACTTTCCCATGCCACAGAAGGAGCAGCTAGGGCAGCTGGGACAGGCATAGCCATGAGGCATCATGCCTGGCTCAGATTGTGTCAGTTCGCAGACCCTTTCAAGGCGTCGTTTATCAACACTCCCTACGACGGTTCTTCCCTCTTTGGTAAGACAGTACTTGACACACTTGTCCAAAGTGAAAAGGACGGGAAGACTTTGTCTGCCATCGGAGTCCGCTTTTTTAACCCTCAGCGGTCCTTCTGTAAGAATAAAAGAGGGCAGAAGATGATGTGATTCCGAAAATCTCAGTTTTCCTGGGATTCTCAGGACAACTATTCCCCCAGAGGCAGAGGGGGACAGGATTGACGCTGACCTAGAGGTAGAGGGGGTCCCAGGAACTTCAGGTCTAGGGAACCCTTTTCTGATACAGCCGGTCAGCAGCCCTGAGAGGTTGCCCGACTGTCCTACTCTGGAGGCAGTCGGGGGACAATTGTCCTTACACCCAGTGGCATGGGAGTCCATTACGACAGATCACTGGGTTTTTCAGATAATATTCAGAGGTTACTCTATTCCTTTCGTTGCCCCTCCAAATATTATAAAACACCTCCTGGATGTTCCACCCACTCACAGGGAGGCCGCAGCTCTAGAGGTTTCAAAGCTGCTTCTCAAATGAGCCATCAAAAAGGTCCCCCCGATCAGTCCAGATTAAGAGTCTACTCAAGGTTCTTTTTGGTGCCAAAAAAGATGGGGGACCTCAGGCCCATTCTAGACCTGTCAGCAAACCTGTCGGTAGCCAAACAGAAATTCCGGATGGTCACCCTACAGTTCATGCTACCTCATCTCCGAGAGTGTGACTGGATGTGCTCGTTAGGCCTTCAGGATGCTTACTACCACATCAAAATACACAGAAGCCCCAGGAGGATTCTGCGCTTCCAGCTGGGAGCCAGTCATTTTCAGTTCAGAGCCCTACCCTTTGGTCTCACCACAGCCCCCAGGGTGTTCACCAAGGTAATGGCAGTTGTTGCGGCTCACCTGAGGCTTCAGGGTATTCAGGTGTTTCCATGCCTGGACGACTGGGTATTCAGGTGTTTCCATGCCTGGACGACTGGCTCTTCGTTGCGCCCAACAAGCATCACTTGTGTCTGGCCCGAGATTATTTCATTTGGTTAGCAGACCTACTGGGAATTGGTCAATGTTCACAAATCCCATTTGCAACCAGTACAAATTCTAGACTTCAGTGGGGCATGGATAGACACTTTGCAGATGAAGGTATTCCTAACTCCAGACAGGATTCTACATCTTAGGTGCCACATAGCTCAGATAGCAAACTCCAAGTCTTCAAAGGTGAGCGAGGTTCTCCGGGCTCTGGGGTCCATGGCTGCCCCCATATCTATTCTCCCTTATGCGTGCCTTCACATGTGGGTTCTTCAATGGACTCTGGCTGTTCAGTAATCTTGGCTAGACCTACCCATGGAATTTCTGATCAAGATCAGTCACGTCTGCAGGACATCTCTTCTTTGGTGGTTAACTTCACCGGAGATACCAAAAGGACACCCATTTGCGTCACCCCCAGTCCAAACCACAGTGACCTCGGACGCCTCCCAACTCGGGTGGAGGGGACACTGTTCGGGAAGGACAGTCAAAGGCACGTGGTCCCAGACAGAGACCAATTTGCACATAAATGTTCTAGAGATGAGGGCAGTGCTTTTAGCGTTGGAAGCCTTTCACACAGTCCTCCCACTTGGATTGATGGCAATTCAGTCAGACAACATGTTGGTCGTCTGGTATATCAACAAGCAGGGGGGAACCAGATCCTACCCTCTATGTCGCAAGGCCATGAGAGTGCGGGAATGGGCGATTTCCACCGGACGGTTTCTGATAGCAACGCACATCCCAGGGCACACCAACATTTTAGCTGACAGATTGAGCCGGGCCATTCTGATGCCTTACGAGTGGTCTCTGAAACAGTCAGAAGCGGAGGAGATTTTCTTTGCAAGGGGTCAGCCTTGCTGCGATCTCTTCGTATCTCCTTCCAGTGCGAAGTGCAGCGAGTTCTTCACACTGATTCCCTCACCAGGGGAAGTCCCCAGAGACGCTCTAGTCCATGCTTGGCCTCCTGGGCTTCTGTATGCTTATCCACCTTTACCTCTCATTCCAAAGTTTCTTCAGAAAGCTTGCCGACTACGGTGCAAAGTGATCCTCATTGTCCCATTCTGGCCTCGTCAGGTTTGGTTCCCATTTCTTAGCTCCCTGTGGGTTCTGGATCCCTGCCCAGATCTAATTTACCATCCGTCGGGGACATGTCCGCCCGATTTGGGCAGCCTCAAGCTAACAGCTTGGTTGCTCCAGTTCCGTTAATTGCCAGGACTCCCAGTCTTTCATCCCAGGTAAAATCCATTCTGGTGGCCTCTCTTAAAGACTTCACTAGGAGACTTACTGCAGTAAATGGAAGTGCTTTTCCATTTGGGCCTCACAGAGAGAAATAGATCCCTTTACATTCCCTATTCCAGCGGTGTTGGACTTCCTGTCTGGTATCTTTCAGCAAGGAGCTAGTTCCTCCACAGTGAAAGTACAATTGGCAGCCATTTCCAGTTTTCACGTTGGTGAAGACAACATGGCCTTAGCCTCCTCTAGGCTGTGTAAGGCTTTTCTTAAAGGTACTTTTCTGTTACAGCCCCCTGTCAAGGATTCTGTACCTCCTTGGGACCTTACTTTTGTTTTAGAGGCATTGGTGGCCCCTACTTTCAAACCTGCAGCTTTGGTGGACTTAAAATTTTTGTCCTGGAAGACAGCTTTCCTAGTCGCTATCACATCAGCTAGGAGAGTTTCTGAGCTTCATGCTCAGTCTGCCGTGCCTCCGTATTTGGTCTTCCATAAGGATAGGGTCTCCCTCCGTACTAACCCTTCCTTCTTACCTAAAGTGGCATCTGAAGCAAACATAAACCAGTCCATTAATCTGCCCATTTTCTTTCCAAACTTCCAAAATAAAGGTGAATACAAACTCCATTTGTTAGATGTTCATAGACAACTTTGTTTTTATCTTCATAGAACAAAGTCTTTCCGCAAGATTGACCAATTGTTTGTTTCCTTCTCCAAAGCGTTTATGGGAAAAGCATTTCACATGCATACAAAGCAAAAGGTTTATCTCCTCCTGGTATAGTTAAGGCTCACTCTACCAGGTCCATGGCGACTTCTGCTGCTTTTTGGTCCAGGGTACCTTTGGACAATATTTGTGCAGCAGCGACATGGGCCAATTCACATACCTTCATTTCCCATTACAAATTGGATCTGATTTTGAGGGGTAGAGCATCCTTTGGCTCTGTGGTGCTCAGGAATATCCTTCCATAAGGACCTCCCAGGATGGGAGTAGCTGGGGACTCTGTCCCACAGGTTGCAGATAAAATGAAGTTAACTACTTCAGATAAAGAAGTTATGTACTCACCATAACATTCCATCTGAGTAGTTATACTTCATTTTTCTGCAACATTCCCTCCCTCTTTCCCCCGGACCTTATCCTGTTTTCAGGGTTGGTTTATTGGGTTGAGTTGCTTATATATTATTAATTGCAGCAAACTCAATCTGAGGGAAGATAGGAGATGGTAGGGCATTATGGGTAAGGGGAGGAGCTTGGAGCAAATGCTAGAAAAAAAGTTCGATCTGATACGGATCCGTGTACCCACAGGTTGCAGAAAAATGAAGTATAACTACTCAGATGGAATGTTATGGTGAGTACATACCTTCTTTTTTTCACTAACCCCTGCTGTATCTTTTTCAGCTATCAAAGACCGGGGGACCAGCTGCATCCCCTGCTGTTTTAGGGATGCACTTGATGGGCAAAGGAGAGCCACTTCTATCAGTGTCAATTGAAGAGGCAAATGAAGGGCTTTTACTGGGCCAGGAAAGGTAGGTGGAAGCTGTGACCAGTGTGCCTAATATGAGTCTGTCTGTTTTCAGGGAGAGTGCTAATGAGAAAAAAATTTCACACTCCTTTTTCTGTTTCTATGGACAGGTCAGACTTACTTGGGTTTACCAAGAATCTTATTAATGTTGTTTCTTTGCACTTTTTTTCTCAGGCAAGAAAAGGAAGAGTTATTTCCCTTTGACAGTCAGAAGAGCAGACATTTGCAGGGGGTGGTTGCACTTCAAGAAGTTCTTAGAGTTCTTGGATTCTGAGGGAAGTATTTCATCAGATGTCCCTACTGAAGCCATTTCTTTTTCTGACACTTTGTCTAAGAAGAAAGAGGTTTTTCAGTAGGAGCGGAATGAAGTTCCTGTGGCACCAAACTGTATTATGAATTACTGCAGTTAGAGATGCCAAAAACTGCAGCTATCCATTCTGTTTTCCCTGCCTTAGAAAATGTTTTTCTCACTGCTCCTACCTTACTGATGATCAGCCTTCTACCCACTGGAAGTCTAACAAGTTGTACAAGATATTCCAGATACATAAGTACCTGTTTTCTAATCCTAAACAGATCTATTGGTTATTTCTCTATCCAAATCTTCCGCTAAGCAGGTTGCAACCACTAACCCCATTCATCCTGATAAGGATGGGAAAATAATGGATAAGTAAGGAAGAAAGTACTGCATATTCTAGTTCTTAACTTTCAGAATTTTAAACTATCAAGCTCATGTATTTAACTATGTATTGTTATATTTTGAGAACACACAGAAGTTAATAGCTAACCTCCCTTCTTCTGAAGTAAAGAGTTTATTAAATGTTTCTGTGACAGCTGTTTTTCATTTCTGTTTACATATTTTACAGCGTGCCTATGATGCTGCTGATTCTTCCTCTGCAGAGCAACTGCATCTGGATCCTTTTTGAAGAAATTTGTTTGGCTTTGTTCTCAAAACCTTCCTAATGATAAACCTGAGATTTTAAATTCTCCTTTGGATAAACTGGCTCTGTTTGGCCCTTCTGCAGCTGAAGTGCTTGAAAATTGTGATAAAAGGGGAAAACTGATTAAAAGATTGTCGGAGAATTTTCCACCCTCCTTTTTCAGAACAAATAGTAAGTTCTCATTTTTCTAAGCTTCCTTATGTAATAAACAGTCTAAGCAGCAAAGAGCCAGTAAAAAGGTTTTAAAAACAATGGAAAGGATGAAAAGAAAGGAAAATGCTCTAATAATTAAGCACAGATCTGATGCTGTCAGTTTTCATTTTATCCTCAAATGTGGGTTTGGATCTGAACCCTTGGATCCAACTCAGCTGTTACACAAGCTTGTGACAACCAAAAATGCTCTTGAGCACCCTGCCTTACCCATAATTCCTTCCCCAATCACTTCAGGTCTCGTTTGCCGCTTTGTGAGGATGTGGTCATTCCTGACAGCTCTCGAGCGGTTTAAGGTTTTTTTCTATATTGTATATTACCTTTCCTTCATAATTATAGGTTCATAGGTAGATACTAGGCTATCGGCCCTGGGGCCCATACAAGCCCAGCCAAAAAGGTACCCTGGCTTTTGCCACCCAAGAAAATTATTTTCCTGTGCCACTGTCGAGCAGAGCCACAGAGGTGATCCCCGGTGTGAATTTCCTGTTTCCCATCCAATCATCAAGTTTTTTCTTAGAGTGCTAATGAGGAGGTTTGTTTGATATAGATAGGTAATGAAACAAAACACAGGCTCCGATCTAACTTGAACCAGTCACTGCAGTTTATTGTAAAGCGCTTTTCATCAACACTAATGGAAAACTTCTTCAGACAACAAGGTACAACAAAGCACTCCTTTTAAAATTAAAAGGGCTGCAACATTAACAATCAACTCATTACCCTAATTACTCAAAGAATCAATCATTTTTTTCAAATCTAGGTGCTAGGATTTCCCTCTCTCTTCCCCCCTTGGCTGACCTGGTGCGACTTAGTTTGAACTCTACAGTTCCCTACAAAACAGTGTCTACAGGACTGCAATCAGTTTCTCTCAACATTTAAACAGATTGAACTCTACAGTTCCCTACAAAACGGTGTCTACAGGACTGCAACCAGTTTCTCTCAACATTTAAACAGAGTAGGTTGCACACCCAAAAAGCATTTGTTAAGCTTTCACTTACAGTGCTTTGTAATTAAGCAGGTCACCATATTGGTCAGCCATAGGGCTCTTTGTTTCTACTTGAGTGGTTGCCTCCTTCCCCTGTAACTGAAGTAAATTGACTCTTACATTAAGAGCTGTAATACTTACCTTATAGCTTTAGGACACCTTAGGAAACCTTGTAAACTGCAATAGCCTGACATTTGAACAAGTAACCCTTGTAAAAATTCCCAAAATTGTATACTGTTGGTCTGTCTTTCCTGCCAAACATTAGTGAAATTACAGTGCTGAGTGCAAGTAACATTAAAATTAAAGTACTGAGTGCAAATAACACAGTGCTGAGTGCAGATTTTAGACCCTTACATTCAACTTATCTCTGGTGTGGTGTCTTGAGTCAATCAGGGTATTCCCTGTAACCACTCACACTGCCTTCTCTTTTCCCCCAACCCTCTTTCCTCAAACAGGTTAAACTGCTACAATTCAGTACAGGCATCATTTTCAAATCTAGGTGCTTAGGATTTCCCTCTCTCTTCCCCCCTTGGCTGAACTGGCATGACTTAGTGTAAGTTTCTTCATTGTATGGATCTTTTACTGTTTTTGGACATAAGCTGATTTAAGTATATTTTCTGCACTTTTTGTGGTTTTAAAATTTGGACTGTGATTCCTCATATCTAGCTCTGTTGAAACTGTCTTGTGTGTGTCTCTGAAGCTCGGCAGTAGTTGTTAGACAGCTTTAAAATTCCTTTAAGTGTTAATTAGCTTGGGGGGGGGGTTTCTGCTAACATTAAAATCTGTGTTGGTTACATTTCTAGTAATCATTTTAAATATAGTTGCTGGTTACTGAGATTTGTCTGCATACATCAACTGGACATAAGCTGATTTAAGTATATTTTCTGCACTTTTTGTGGTTTTAAAATTTGGACTGTGATTCCTCATATTTAGCTCTGTTGAAACTGTCTTGTGTGTGTCTCTGAAGCTCTGCAGTAGTTGTTAGACTGCTTTAAAATTCCTTTAAGTGTTAATTAGCTTGGGGGGGGGGGTTTGCTAACATTAAAATCTGTGTTGGTTACATTTCTAGTAATCATTTTAAATAGAGTTGCTGGGTACTGAGATTTGTCTGCATACATCAACTGGACATAAGCTGATTTAAGTATATTTTCTGCACTTTTTGTGGTTTTAAAATTTGGACTGTGATTCCTCATATCTAGCTCTGTTGAAACTGTCTTGTGTGTGTCTCTGACGCTCTGCAGTAGTTGTTAGACTGCTTTAAAATTTCTTTAAGTGTTAATTAGCTTGGGGGGGTTTGCTAACATTAAAATCTGTGTTGGTTACATTTTTAGTAATCATTTTAAATAGAGTTGCTGGTTACTGAGATTTGTCTGCATACATCAACTGGACATAAGCTGATTTAAGTATATTTTCTGCACTTTTTGTGGTTTTAAAATTTGGACTGTGATTCCTCATATCTAGCTCTGTTGAAACTGTCTCCCCCCCCCCGTTCTTGGTTGTAGTTTAAATTTGGTGGCTTTTGCAGTGCCCGCCCCACCGTAGATTTGATCTAGGACACTCCTCCAGTCCCATCTCTTTACCGCATTCTACCTAATAAGCCCTTTCTGCACTTGCTTTTAGTCTTTTTTAATTTAATTACATTTTTTCAAACAGCGTGTGGACTAATATTGCTACATACTCAAGTGTGCCAGCTTGCACTGCATGTGAATTGTTTTTACTACTGTTTTTGCTACTTTTCTGAAAAAAAAAAATTATCTACTTTTACTATATTTGTGTTTCTTCCTACTTTATTTTGCTTTTGCGTCATCTTAAAAGTACTCAGTTGTATTTATTACTTCTTGGTGTAACTCATTCTAAGCCTTTTAGTTTAAGCACTTGGGCTTCAGACCAGTTGTTTTACATTAGGAAGGTTTGTGGTCTGCTCTGTAGTGGCAGGACAGGTAGCTTACATCCTTCTAAGTTGGAAACTGCTGATTGAGGGCTCAGTGTCAGTTATTCTAAAAGTGTATTAATTCTGGTTTAAGCGCTTGGGCTTCAAGCCAGTTATTTTACACTAAAAGGGTTCGTGGTCTGCACTCTTGTGGGAGGAGAGGCTGGACTCTGCCCTTCTGAGCTGGGAATTTCTGGTTAAAGGCTTATAGTGCCTGCATATTTGAACTGCTTCTTACTGAAATTGGTACACCTCGTTTGCTGTAGCGTAGACTAGATCCAGACCTGCTGAATCTAGCTTTGTTTGTATAACTTGAGCACTAATCCAGGCATTCTTCAAAGTATTCAATTGTATTTATTACTGCTTGGTAGTAACTTGATTCAAGTGTAGCTATCATTCTAAGTCTTTTGGATTAAGCACTTGGGCTTCAGACCAGTTGTTTTACATTAGGAAGATTTGTGGCCTGCACTGTGGTGGCAGGACAGGTAGCTTACATCCTTCTAAGTT